>NC_056725.1:777376896-777545027 GCF_019279795.1 Protopterus annectens | reverse complement strand
TATAACTGACCCCACCCGACTATATATTCCAACTCTAAGATCGCACTACAGTGAAGAAAGGGATGTATTTTCCTAACTGCAATCCCCGTATGTAATCAAATGTTCATATTTGCGAATGCACAGTACATTCACAAATATAACATTTGATTATGTAGCTTGCGCACATATGAATTATTCGAACATCTGTAGTTCGAATAGTGCATAGAAGTACAATGCTACGTCGATATTTTAATAGTAAACCTATATATATATATATATATATATATATATGTGTGTGTGTGTGTGTAGATATATAGATATATATTGTAGATAGATAGATAGATAGATAGATAGATATATATATATATATATATATATATATATATATATATATATATGTGTGTGTGTGTGTGTGTGTGTGTGTGTGTGTGTGTGTACTTAGTATTGCATAATGCATTAATTTAGATTATCTGTGATTCTGCGTGCTAAATAATCTCATGATAAATAAAATTATCTATTTCTCAGAGGGAGGATGTAGATCAGAGCGTAATGTGTGCGTGCTTTGTCTTTAAAGAAGTATGCTAGGCTGTGTATGCACATATAAATTCAACACGTGCAATCCCTAGCACCATTTTGTAGAAGCTGCCAGTGTGTAAGCATGTATGATCACAGCAGTTAGTTTGTATATGTTACTTAGTCATAGTCAATAGCCTCTACAGTAATGTGTTTGTATAGAATTAAGCTGCTTAAACAGAACCCACGAAGACTCGTTTATTCGTATACCATCATGAAAGCGACACTGTCACATGTGTCGAAGCTCTGAGTGTGGCAATGGGCAATTAATCCAACTGCTTTTTTTATAGCAACGCATATTCCAGGGAAATCCATTGTGATAGCGACCAAAACTGAGCAGGTGCATTCTTCTACCTCACGAATGATCACTCGGCAAAAACATCACAGAAATGATTTTCCGTCAATGGGGCCAGCCTTGCTGCAATCTTTTTGCCTCCCTTTTAAGCAACAAATGCACCAACTCCTTTGCTCTAATCCTACCACAGGGGGAATCACTGAGAGATGCTCTACATCACAATTGGCCCCTTGGTCTACGCTACTCTTTTCCACCCATACCATTAATTCAGAAATTCCTTCAGAAAGCTGCCATGTTGAAGAGCAAAATTATCCTCATTGCACCTTTGGTTCCCCTTCCTTTGGCCCCATTTGCTTAACCAACCTTGGATTCTGGATCCAACTCCAGACCACCCATCTCACCCAACAGGCATATTTCATCCAAACATAACCAACCTAAGGCTTGATTGCCTGGCATCTCCAGTTCCTTTAATAACCAGACAACCTGCGCTTTCCTCACCTGTTCATCAAATGCTTTTATTTATCATAAGCCTTCTACCAGAAAGCTCTATTCCAGCAAATAAAAAGATTTGTTCAGTGGGCTCATCTAAGTAATACTGAACCCTTTTCAGCCCCATACATGGCTTTCTTGAATTTTTGTCCCATGTTTTTAAAGGAGCTAGTTCATCAACCATTAAAGTTCAGTTAGAGGCCATATCAAACTTTCACATTGATTGTGATGGTTTCTCTGTCACTTGTCATAAATTAAGCAAAGCCTTCTTGAAAGGCACTTTTCTTCTAAGACCTCCTTTTAGAGATCCTACTCCTCCATGAGTCCTGAATCTGGTACTGCTGGCTCTTACTAAATCCCCCTACAAGTGACCTTAATATCTATCCTGGAAGACCACCTTTCTGGTAGCTGTCTCCTCTGCCAGACTACTTTCTGAGATTCAAGCCTTGTCCTCTAAACCACCATACTTGATTTTTCACATGGAAAGTTTACTACTGACTAATGCTTCCTTTCTTCCTAAGGTGGTGTCAGAATCTAATATCAACCAATCCACTGATTTGCCAGTATTCCTTTCTAAATTTTCTAACAAGGGAGAATACATATTACATTTATTGGATGTCCACAGACAATTATGTTTCTACCTACACAGAAGAAAAGACATCAGAAAATCTGACCAGTTGTATCATTTGCAGAAGTGAAATTGGGAAAATCAGTTGCCAAAGTCACTTTATCTTGGAGGCTAACTGACTGTATTTAATTTGTTTATAACAAACTGGTCTTTACTCTGCCAAAACAGTTACAAGCCCATTCAAATAGAGCCATGGCTACTTCCTCAGTGTTTCAGTCCAGAATGTCCATGAATGATATATGCACAGCAGCAACCTGGGCTACTTCCCATACCTTTGTTACTCATTACAAATTGGATCTGGTTTCCAGAAGTAAAGCATCATTTGGCTCAGTGGTGCTCAGGAATATCCTTCCTTGAGTCCACCCTGGATTTTAGGTAGCTGGGGACTCTGTCCCATCAGTTGAGGATAGAATGAAAATGGACAACATCAGAAAAAGAAGTTATGTACTCACCATAACATTCCATCTTTGTTGTCCATTTTCATTCTTCCTAATCTCCCCTCCCACCAACCCCTGTCCTTGAAACTAATGGAAAAATGAGTGGCTACAGAACATTTCTGTCCTTTATATTTAGCTACAGATGTAGCTTTCTCCGGTTCTGAATATGAATATGCCTTTTCTACTAAAGTTCGCAAACAAGATCTGAGTTAATTGGGGTTGGTACATTGCAAAGATCCCCAAAGGAAATGCCAGCATCCAGTATTTCATCATAAAATGTCAACTCACAAAACTTGTGATCTGATGTCAATCCAGTTAGTCCCTGACTGTGGGCTCGGTTCCACGCCTCGGTACCAACTTGGCCATTTACTTCAGCTCATGCCCTCCAAACCCTTGAGCTAGGCTGTACCTATAATGCTTCTCTGTAAATTACCTCAGATAGAGTTTGCCTAAAGTAGTGGCAGATAAGAGGTAAGGATATAAATAGAGACCTGATATGTGTCACTATGATGAAGCCAGTTCTGGGGGAATTCAATCCACTAAGAGTCTCTAATATTGAAAAAAGTTAATAATTTTTGTCCTTTGGGAAATAAACCCTTCATAAATGTTTTCACTTTTTTGTTTGTTTAGCTTGGGACTTCAGCACATGTCTCTAATTGTTGTAAATGTTATGTTAAAACCCTTAAATGCAGAGGCTAGGTACTCGCAGCACATACAGAATCCTCCTCTTTGCTTTCTTCGTTTGTGTCACAACCTCCAGCTTCTGCAGAGCCCATGCTAACTCCAGCAGCCGCTGGTGTGATCCTAAAAATGTGAAAAGATAAAGAGCCTAGGGATTCAGAGGCTGCAGAAAAAGCTGCTATGTCAGTTCCAAGTTGATTGAGGACCTTGGTGAGGAGCCTTCACAACACCAGAGACCAGTGACTGCTAGGCCAGAATTGTCTGATGGCCCTTTGGAGGCCGCCATGGTTGCTGGTCTACCCATGACTACCACCACCTTTCTCACATCATTCAGCCCTAATGCTGCTGTGCAGGCAGCAACTTCTAACATCAGAAAAGTGGTTCTGACGGGAGACCTTAGGTCTCACCAAGCTATCGAGGTACCCACCGAGGGTGTGATCAGATGACAACATCCCTCAGCCACACCTGTTAGAGCACAAAACCTTTTCCCTCAGATTATCAGAGATTAACTTCAGCAAGGGTCCATACAGCCGGTACCCTCAGATCAAGAGGAAAAAAGTATTTTATTCAAGGATCTTCCTGTTGCCAAGGAAAGAGGGAACCTGGAGATCTGTCCTGGATCTTTCAAAAGTAAGCAAATTCCCAGTACCAAAATTCAAAATGCTTACCCACAAAAGCCGCTACCCATGATATTCCAGGATGCCTCTGCTACAATGGGCCTTAAGGATGCTTGCCTTCATGTTCCTATAGCAATCGGTCACAGACAATACTTCAGATTTGTAGCTTCAGGCTTCCCAATTCCAGTTTTGTTCTTTACCATTTGGTCTCTCTGTTGCTTCAAGAATCTTTACTGCCCCCCCCCCCATTACACACTGCAGAATGCTGGGGATACACCTGTATCTCTACTAGACAACTGTCTTATCCAAGGAGAATTCCCCTGAGAGACCCAGGAAGCCCAACAGATCTCTGTAGACTGCTTGGCCTCAAATTAAATATACAGAAGTCTCAGATGTCCCCCTAAAAACAAGGATACTATTTCTGGGAGCCCTGATCGATTCAACCCAACAGAAAACTTTTCTTCTTCAGGGCAAGATTGTTTTACTGATAGATTATTTGAACAAATTGCTCCCAAAACTTATTTTGGCCAGAGAATTCTTAAGGATCTAAAGATAAATGGCATCATCCATCCTATTGGCCCCTTTAGCAAAGTTACACATAAGGAAACCCTAGTGGTTTCTGAAAAATGTGAGAGCAGCACTCCCAGCACCTAGAAACACTTCTACACTTACTCCTGTGCATCAAAACTAACTTCTGTGGTGGAAGGCTACCATACAGGGAAACCCAGGGGCAGCTTTCATACTGCTTCAGGCAGACAAGACCATCACTTTGAACAGATCAGACATAGCTTGGGGAGCTCAATTAGGCCTGCTGAGGGCGCAGGCATTAGGTATTTGGTCCCCACAACAGAGGAAATTACACATCACTCTAAAGAACTGTTAGCTGTGTACCTAGCCATAAAAGGTTTCCAACAATAGTTAAGCCCATAAACTCTACAAATCTTGACAGCCAATACCACAGGCATGTGGTAAGTAAACAAATAGGGAGAGACCTTATCTCATATACCGTACAACCTCAACAGAAAGATCTGAATGCTGTCTCAAGAGTTGTGGCTTACCCTCATAGCATTGTACATCCCACGCAACAGCAATCTGCTAGCAGACCCCCCCTGAGCAGGGACCTACTAGATCCAAATGAATGGATGGAGAAAAAAGTCTTCCTCACCACTCAGTGGGGGCCCCCTCTTTAGACCTTTTTGCCTGTCTCTACAACAGACAATTTCTGACATCTGCTCCAGAACTCAAAAGGAGGGAGCATAGAGAATAGACTCTAGACTCTTTCTCCTTCTCCTTCACATGGACTCATCAGTTCTTGTATGCTTTTCCTCCCTTACCCTTGATCCCAAGAGTACTTAACAAAGTTCAGGATGGACAGGCCCAACGTGATACTGGTAGCCCCGTTCTGGGCCCAAACAACATTGCTTCTTTCTCCTCCTCACCTTCTTTGAGGGGAGGTTCCCCATGGTCCCAAAAGATATAGACCTTCTCAGTCAAATCAAGGGATCAGTCTTCCAACCCAACCTGGCATCTCTCAGTCTAGCTGCCTAGAGGATTGGGTCCTGACACCCGCATTGATGCCTTCCCACAAAGAGGTGATATCTATTTTAAATGAGGCAAGAAAAACCTACACCAGGAAATCATAGATGGCAAAATGGAAAAGATTTTCCGCTTGGTATCATAACTGACACACTATCCCAGTTCAAGCAGACATTAATTCAGTACTGCTTTATCTAGCACACCTGTTTGAACAGGGCATTTCTTATTCCAGCATCAAGGTTTATGCAGCTGCTGTTTCAGCTAGCTTGCATACTACTGCATCCCTCTTCTAACACTCCCTTATGAAACTGTTTCTAAGAGGGGTGATTCACTTGACACCCCTGAGAAGGGACCCCATTCCTGCATGGGCTCTCAAGTATGTATTTTAAAGAAGTTACCCTGCCACGCTTCAGGCCAACTGCTACAGCTCCTGTCAAAATGCTCGCCTGGAAGACCACCCCCCTTATAGCTGCCAAACGAGCTAGAAGAGTCTCTGAACTGCAATCCATCATGTGCACAGAGCCTTTTACTGTCATCCACAGGGAGAGGGCAATTCTCAGAACAAACCCATCATTTATGCCAAAGATGGTTTAGGAACTTAGCCTTAACCAGGCTATCCATCTGCCAGTCTCCTTCCCAAAACCACAGAACAAAGCAGAAAGAATCCTCCATTCACTGGATATCCACAGATAAATCAGGTACTACCTGGACTGAGCTAAAAGTCCACACAGGGCAGACCAGTTGCTTGTATCCTTAGCAGAGAGTAAACAGGACAAGCCTGTCTCAAAACAAGTAATTTATACATGGATTGCAAACTGCATCAAGTTCCATTGCCCACACACCATGGAAAGCATTTGCCTGACCATAATAAAACCCACTTCACCAGGCATGGAGCAACTACCACTGCTTCCCTCAAAGGAGTTCTCCCCCAGGCCATCCTAGAGGCAGCCAGATGGAATTCGGGGCATGCCATCACAAAACAGTATAATCTAGGCAATGTCTCCAGGGCTAGAGCAGGTTTTTCCTCTGCCATCCTACAAATTATTTCTTCCCTAATCTTACAGTTTTTGCCTCCCCCCACAGGGTAGCTTTGCAAATCTTCCCAAGGATCAGTATTGCAACACTGACTATGAAGAACATATATGTACAGTTGTGTCCTACTTACAAAAATTGTAGATGTTTGAGTAGATAAATGTTGCAGTACATATTCCCACCCTCCTACTTTGTAGGTGCCATCACTGTTCCATGTTTCACCTTCTAATCTCTTTGGCGCATCCCAGTTATACTTAATTTTCTTATACCTTTGCATCCTCAACCATATCCAGGCAGCAAGGGAGATTGTACTGCCCTCTGACATTAAACTTCTTTTCAGCTTAGAAAGACCTGAAGATGATGCCAATGGATGCCGTTCCTATACCCTAGCATCTGAACGTCAGTCATTAGGATGATGCTAAGACTCTGGAAATCAGGCTGGTTGACTTCTGCACAGCAGGAAGATCCATGGATCAGTACTGCAACACTGATCTACTCGAGCATCAGAGATTATAGTAAGTGGGGCTCAACTGTACTTTCGACACATGGATGCCAAAAATTCACCACGAGAGCAAATCTTGAGAGATTAATCTTGGCATCCATGTTCAGAACACACAACTGAGACCAAATCACAATTCTTTGTAGTGCATGAAGTTTTATCTACTCCATTTACTAGCTGTTAGAAAAAAAAAAGCCAAAGGGTTTTACCAGTTTGAAATCCAGTAAAGCACATGCAAGTGTTGTTGCAGTCAGCAAGTAAGGAAAAAAAATTATGGACAGTTTTTAAATACCGCCCTAGTGTTACAGACTGACATGTAAAGTTTTGCGGACTTAGGAGAAAAGATATTCAGGGGCAGTTGAGAATGAAGGAATGCCCCTTCTCTTTTACCTGACTGTTAATAGTGCTTAGTAGGTGTTAAAAATTTGATGTATTGGGATCCTATCTCGCCTACATTCATGACAGATGGGTTCGGAGCCGATCCATCGGCTCCGACTCTGCAACTAATACACTAGCACGAAGTCTCTCATTGGCTGGGCTACTCCCTATCCCAGGATGCACTACACCTGCTTCCCTAGATCTCGTTTGCCGCTTTACAAGCTGGACGTGGTTTCGACTTGGCTGGAGCTAAGTGGTTCTTTTTTACCTTTTACTGGTCTTTGACCTTGGGGTTTTTCTCTATATATTAACCAAACAGCTGTTTTAACAGCTATTCTTTGTAATTTGTATATCTCGTGTCTGTGTTTGAGTGATTTCTAGTACTTTATTTTTTTCAGTTGGGCAAGGCCCGTTTAAGTTAGAGGGCCTTTGCCCTACCTTTGACTGCTGTTTAACTGCTATTTAAGTTGTGGTTAGTTGTTCTTCGGGCTAGGCCCGTTTAAATTAGAGGGCTTAGGGTCGTTGAGATTGTATTGTCTGTGTCAGTTCACTGTGTTCTTTTGTTTTGAGGTAAAATTTCCTCAGTACTCGTGCCATTGTGTCTCGCGCTCTTTATTGGCGCTTTTTTGTGATAGTCTTATTGCTTGTTGAGTGCCTGTATTATGTCAAAGGAGCAGAAGTCAGGCTTTAAAAAATGCACTCGGTGCAGTTACAAAATGTCCATCACAGACAGCCACTCAGTTTGCGTTTATTGTTTGGGGCCGAAACATCTGCAGGAGACATGTAGTGTCTGTCATGCTTTCTCCGCTATGGTTCTTCAAGAACACAAGAACAAGCTGATTTTGAAAGGGCTTATTAAACCCTCCTTTGAGGAAGCTTTAAATCCTCCTGTTGCTTCCAAAATGAAAAGATCGTCGGCACCGACAAGTCCGTCGGAGCCGACTTCTAAAAAGACAAAATTGACCTCTTCTTCCTCGGCTCCACTGACTTCGGGACCGAGGGTCGAAGGGTCTGCCTCGATACCTCCTACTTCGGCTCCATTGCCTTCGGAGCCGCAAGTTGGAGTATCGAGAGGTGAATCACCTCCATCGGTTCCAATGGCTTCGGAGCCGGTGGAAGTGTGCAGCTCAGACTCTTCCCCTCGGCTCAAGAAGGCTCCTTCGGTGCCGATGGTGATCCATGCTGTGGTGGAGTCGGCCGACAGTATTGGAGCCGTTCGAGCCGGTCCCCTTCTCTCGGAGCCGAGAGGAAAGTCTTCTCGAGTGTTTACCTCCTCTAAATCCTCGAGACTGTCAGATTCGGACCTGGATAGGGTTTTACAGAGGCTTTTCCAATCTCCAGTGTTTACTAAAATGGTCTCGGCTCCAGCACAGTTTGCTTCGAGCCGATCCCTCCAACACATTTGATTCCTCCTCCAACCTCTTCGAGCCGTTGGAGCCGGTGGTGGTGGAACAATGTGGAGCCATACGGTCGGAGCAGAGACCCTTACAGGCCTTCGGCTCCGACTATGCTTCCTACCCTGTCCTCCGGTTCAGGGTTTGGTACTGCGACCTCTTCAGCCGGGCCCGAGGGGAATACTTTGGGATTAGGTGCTTCGGTGCCTAGTCTTCCTCTCGGAGCATCGGCTGCTGGAATTCCCAGTGCCATCGTGGCCTCTAGACCAGTGACTTCCTTGGATTCTGGAGGTCCGGCCTTTGAGGCCATGAGGAGCGCGCTGGCCATGCCTTTGCCGGTTCAACTAGATTCTACCTCACCGTCCCTAGATTTGGAGACTGGTGCCTCTGTTGTGTTGCAGCCCCCCAGCAGCGGGGCCCCAGGGCCTGAGGATACCCCCATTGGGGGTTCCCTTCTTCCGGGTGGTCCGTCCGAAACTGCTTCGGACGAACCCCCACGGAAGAAATTGTGTAAGAGGAAGCACGTAGACTCCCAAGATGAGTCTATTACATCGGATACTGACCTCGATGACGCAGAAGGGTCCCCCAAATCATCTTCGGATGATATCTCCTTCTCAGATATCTTGGAGATTCTGAGACAGAGAGGTGACTGGCAAGCCAAAACCCCTTCAGCTGAGGAGTCAGTCTTCCTCAAGGCCTTTGGGGCCCAGCCCTCCGCCTCCTGGGTGTCTCCGCCGATGAACTCCTTGATTTGGTTTCTCGAAGGGTGTGGGAACACCCTGATTCTGTGGAACCGGTGCCTGCGAGGCCCAATAAATTTTTGTCAGCCCCCCCCCCAGAAAGAATTTCTCACGAAGGGTGTGCCTGTAGATGCTTTGGTGGTGGCTTCTGCCACACAGCAGGACGTGGCAGAGGCTTCGACGTCTATTCATCCTCCTAATAAGGATTCTAGGAGTATGGATAGGTACGGGAAGCGTACCCTGTCCTCAGCGGCCTTTACCTTACGGTCGCTGAACTACCTATGTCATTTTACGAGGCTCCAAAGGGATCTTCTCAAAGAGCTAAATGACTCTCTTGTTGGTAATCTACCTGAGGCGCTGGCCCCGACTGTTGGCGCACAGATGACTACCCTCTTTTCTATTGTTAACTCGTCCATGAGGCTCATTTCGTATGCGGCCGAAGGCGCGAGTAGAGCAGCGGGAACAGGCGTTGCCCTTAGGAGGCAAGCCTGGTTACGCTTGTGTTCGTTCACGGAGGCCTTCAAGTCTTCCTTTGCCGACGCCCCCTTTGATGGGTCATCTTTGTTTGGACCCAAGGTGAAGGACACACTAACTCGGTGCGAGCAGGAGGGCAAGACTTTGACTGCCTTTGGGGCCCGCTTTTCCGCTCCTTCCAGGCCTTATCCCAAGGCTGGGAGAGGAGGGAAAATGTGGTTTAAAAAATCCCAAAAGTCTTTCTCTACTCCACCCAGTGATTCCCCCTCCAGAGGCAGGGGGGGGGGAATATTGGAAGACGCCGCCCCAGAGGTGGCAGAGGCCCCCGTAACTCTGGAGACCGCGATTCCTTTCGTGGTTTTTCATACAACCAGCGTTCCTGAGTTGTTGCCCGACTGTGCAACTCCGGAGCCAGTCGGGGGTCGCTTTGCGGCGCACCCACAAGCTTGGGAATCCATAACAAGCGATCGGTGGGTGCTTCGCATTATTACCGGAGGATATATCATCCCCTTCAACAAACCCCCCCTTTCTTTAAGGGAAATCCCGGACGTACCACCCAGTCAGTGGGATCAGGCAGCGTTAGAGGTTTCAAAGCTGCTAGAAAAAAGAGCCATCCAGCCTGTCCCCATCGACCAGATCGGATCAGGAACTTACTCAAAATTATTTTTGGTACCAAAAAAGACAGGGGACTTCAGGCCCATTTTGGACCTCAGTTCATTGAATCGTTTCATAAAGAAGTCCAAATTCCGAATGGTCACTCTTCAATCTATTCTTCCTTTGCTGGAAAAGATGCATGGATGTGCTCCATAGATCTCCAGGACGCTTACTATCACATTCCCATAGCTCAAGAGTCCAGGAGACATTTACGCTTCCGCCTCGGAGCCAGTCATTTTCAATTCCGAGCACTGCCCTTTGGTCTCACCACAGCCCCCAGGGTGTTCACCAAATGTCTGGCAGTGGTAACTGCTCACCTGAGAAGTCTGGGATTCCAGGTGTTTCCTTATCTAGACGACTGGCTCCTTACTGCCACCTCCGAGCATCTACTACTCCAAGCGCTCAGAGCCACGTTCACCTTGGGCCGTTTCTTGGGGATCACATTCAATTTGCAAAAATCTGTACTACAGCCATCTCAGCGTATTATTTTCATAGGCGCAGACTTAGACATAAAAAGAATGCGCGCCTATTTACCGGCAGCAAGAATTCAGGTCTTACAAGATCAGGTCAAATCCTGTCTCCCCCTACAAAGAGCCCCGGCCCATCGGATCCTACAACTGTTGGGCTCGATGGCGTCGACCATACTTTTAGTTCCCTTGGCCAGACTTCACATGCGAATTTTACAATGGCTACTGTCGGTTCAATGGTCCTATCAGGAACTTCCCTTGAACCACTTAATCATAATCACGGAAAGTTGCCATCGAGATCTACATTGGTGGCTTCTCCAATCAAATCTCGACCAGGGGCGACCCTTTATACCTCAACGTCCCATTGCCACTGTGACTACGGACGCCTCCCAGGTAGGGTGGGGGGGTCATTACCTGGACAGGTCGGTCCAAGGCACATGGCAGATCCAGGAAACGCATTTGCATATCAATGTCCTGGAGATGAGAGCGGTACTATTGGTACTCCAAGCTCTCCATCACGCTCTCCCACAGGGCCCGATTACTATCCTATCCGACAACATGTCGGTGGTGTGGTACATAAACAAGCAAGGTGGAACCAGGTCTTATCCACTATGCAGAGAAGCCATGAGACTTTGGCACTGGGCGGTAGCTACCAACCGCTTTCTAATGGCAACGCACATACCGGGGAAGTCCAATGTGATTGCGGACAGATTAAGCAGGACCATTCTTTTACCCCACGAGTGGTCCCTCAAACAGAGCATAGCTGCGAAGATCTTCGACAGATGGGGTCTTCCTTGCTGCGACCTGTTTGCCAGCCCTCACAATACGAAATGCAGAGAGTTCTTCACACTGTTTCCTTCTCAGGGACAGATTCCCAGGGACGCTCTGACTCACATTTGGCCCCCCGGTCTTCTCTACGCCTTCCCTCCGTTCCCCCTCCTACCGAGGATGATACAGAAGGCCATTTACTTGTAGAGCGAGATGATTTTGATTGCCCCGCACTGGCCTCGTCAAGTTTGGTTTCCCTTCCTACAGAGGCATGCGATAGAAGGTCCATGGTTTCTGGATCCGGTGCCAGACCTGTTGACTCATCAGTCAGGACGGCGTCATCCGTCTCTCAGGTCCTTGAAGTTGGCAGCATGGTTACTCCACTTCCATCCTTAGTCCGAGACAATGCTCTTTCGCCGGACGTGGTCCACATACTGTCTTCTTCTCATAAACCTTCCACCATCAAACTTTATTCCAGTAAATGGAAAAGGTTTGCCTTCTGGGCTCAAGAACGGGTATAGATCCTCTCACTGCACCAGTATCGGAGGTTCTGAATTTTCTGGCCCCTTTTTCAGTCGGGCTCTTCAGTTTCTACCATTAAGGTTCAGTTAGCAGCGATCTCTAATTTTCATGCTTCTTTTGAACCTTCATTGATGTCTCACAAACTTTGTAAGGCTTTCCTTAAAGGGGCTTGGCTCCTTAGGCCTCTATCTCAGCCTGTCCCCTTGGGATTTGAATATGGTTCTTGCTGCCCTAACTGCCCGTCCTTTCGAACCAGCTGCTACTTGTGATTTAAAATTTCTGTCTTGGAAAACGGCCTTTTAGTAGCCATAACATCTGCTAGGCGAGTTTCAGAACTTCAAGCTCTTTGTTCTGATCCTCCCTATTTGATTTTTCACAAGCATAGAGTTTCATTGAAATTAAACCCTGCATTTATACCAAAAGTGGCCTCCTCTTTCTGTATGCAACAAACTATAGAACTCCCTGTCTTTTTCCCAGAATTCTCCAATAACGCAGAATATACTTTGCATCAATTGACGTACATAAGACAACTACGCTTTTATTTGAATAGAACCGCTCAAACGCGAAATCAAATCAATTGTTTGTTTCCTTTGCAGTGAACAAATTGGGTCAACCAGTAACAAAAGCCTCCATATCTAAATGGATTAAAGATTGTATCATTTTTATTTATTCACAGGCTAATAAAGACCTTCCCTTTCCAGTCAAGGCTCATTCTACCAGGGCAATGGCTACTTCCGTAGCTTTTCACTCCAAGTTATCAATAGATGATATTTGTGCTGCGGCAACCTGGACTTCTCCGCACACTTTTATTTCTCATTACAAGTTGGATGTGGTTTCTCGAGGCAGAGCTTCCTTTGGTTCCACAGTTCTCAGGAGCGTGTTCCAGTGAGCCACCCGGGATGTAGGTGCTAGGGACGCTGTCCCATCTGTCATGAATGTAGGCGAGATAGGATCCCATTACATCTTTTAGTTATGTACTTACCATAACTTCGGATGTATGGGATCCATCTCGCCTACATTCATAAGTACCCACCCTCCTTCCCCCTTCCATTTGGATTTAGAGGAGCTGTAGTCACTTTTTTATTGGCGTTCTTTCTTGAAGAACTTTAGTTGGTTATAGTGACTATTAGTTTTTTCTGTGTTTGCATGGGTGTATGAAAGCGAACAAACAAGATCTGGGGAAGCAGGTGTAGTACATCCTGGGATAGGGAGTAGCCCAGCCAATGAGAGACTTCGTGCTAGTGTATTAGTTGCCGAGTCGGAGCCGATGGATCGGCTCCGAACCCATCTGTCATGAATGTAGGCGAGATGGATCCCATACATCCGAAGTTATGATAAGTACATAACTAAAAGTTATACACCCTTGAAAGCACCGTTATGGTTGGGTCTTGCGCTACAGTAGCACACGACGGGTTTATCTTTTTCTGATTTGGAGCATAATTACAATGCTCCATACACTGCATTAAGTCTACTATGCATTCTACTCAGTGCAGAGATTGTGGACCTTTATTTCTTCTGTCAGAAGTTATTGAATGAATATTTGCAACATATCAGGGAAGTGCTGATGAGATTAAAAAAAGTCTAGGCTGACTTAAAAAAAAAAAAAAAAAACAAACACGTCAGGTAGGGATGGCAAAATTAACTTGTTGTGGATTTTGGGTAAGTGATGTCAAAATTTAGCCATAGCCTGTCAGAATGGGAGCTATTCAAGCATGGCCTTAACCCTCTTGACAAAGTGTGCAGGGGTGTTCCTCAAGACAGCAAAATATTACAAAAAATTTGTCCTTCACTCTGGTACCAAATCACCCTCTCATTGACCTTACCTGAAGAAAGCAAGCTAATAAAATTATTACGACACCAGCTTGTCAAAATTATTTTCAGACATTCAAGGAAACCAAGAGTGTACCCCTGCACTAGCTAGTCTTGATTATATATAGTGCTGGTAGATTCTTGAGAACATAGACTGGGGTCTATATTCCGTTAGGTCACCTTAAAAAGAGAGGAAAATCCAGTAGCCAGTGAACAAAATAGATATCTTTTGATGCAGTTTGAGATTAGATTCTTACAGCAGTCTAGCATTAGAGTAATGTCAGTAAAGCAAATGTTTATCAAGACAGGAAACTTAGTAGCCTAACTTAAGATGTACTTGTAGTCCAGGTTTTGTTTTTTGTTTTGTCATTGCTTATTTTCTTGAGGTCTAATGGCGGAGGGGAAAATTGTGGAGAAACTGTATTAAGCTTAAGCAAATACAATTCATTTTTAATAAAACTGTAGACACTAAAAGCCACACTAAGCAGGAATATCCTAAATGTTGCTTAATAGAAATATTTTACTCTGCCTTCCTTCCAAAATAGTGAGACTTCAGAATAAAATTAAGAACTTGTCAAGATTTTTGTAATTCATGCAGTTGTGAAATAGCACCCAGTCAATCCTGCAAAAACACAGTGTTGTATTGAAATATGCCCTTAAATAAGGTGTGAATAAAATTAAAATGAGCACATGGGTAAGACATGAGTAGAATTAAGTATAAAACTCCGTGAATTTAAATTACTGCAGATGTAAGGTTTAAAATAATCCTTACGCTAACTGAATCTTTCAAACCAGGAGCTGCAGTTTCATTTAATTTCATCTTCCCAACCATGCCTGTGACTGAATCTGTCCACTTCCTCCTGTATGTATTATTTAACTCCACATTTCTGCTTTGGAGTGTGCCTTCTTTTATGTTCAGGTGGAGACTATAGATGTCATTGAAATGTAACTGCAATGGTTATTTGCAAATGCTGGAAGTGCAGATTTGAATATACCCCAGACAATCTAGTTAGTGGTTTGGATGCTTAGATGCTTGCTGTTGCTGACAGGGAAGGAAGAGAGGGCCCATCCTAGGAAGGACTGGAAGGAACATGATGTATACAGTCAGTCTCTTGGTGATGGGGCAATGGTATAGTAAGCATCCCTGGGGCAACCACTTGGTGGTGGACCTCATTAGCAGGTGCCGGTAGTGTGCAGTCACAGGGAGAAGGCATAATGATTTCCTGTGATGATGTTGGTAGCCTGTCCCTCCCCCAAGGGCAGGAATATACCTACAGAAATGCTGCCATAGCCAAGCTGCTGGTGAGAACACAAACTCCCTGATATGTGCCTAAATTATGATGTCCTGGGACAGTTCTTTGCACAGCACAGCAGGGGAACAGCCAGTACTAGGGAACAAATGGGCTGAACCTCATTTATGAAATATTTAGGGGTCAGCATACCAGATGGGGAAAAGCATAAAAGTATGTATTGGTTATTCATGCTTGTCTGTTTTGATGAAATACTGTTTCATTTGAGCTGCCTTTTATGAACTATCCATATACTGTATGACTAGTTTTCTTAACTTGTTTTTTTTTTTTTTTTTTCATTTTAGGATGATACATACACTGACAGTTACATCAGTACCATTGGTGTGGACTTCAAAATCAGGACTATAGAACTAGAAGGGAAAACTGTTAAACTGCAAATTGTGAGTCGAGTGCACAGTTTCACTATGCTGAAAAAGTAAAAACTTTAGTATATAAATAATTTTTAAATGTTAAGTAGCGAATATACAGTGAAATACATATACTATATAACTATTATAACTTTGCAATCTGTTTTTGACATGATACGTTTATTAATTTTCTTTACTTCATTGTACACCAGAAAAAACTTAGTGAGTTGCAGATCGCTGAGCCATCTTGAGAGCCTGGTAGCATGGATATATGAGTAATTTTTATTTTTGTTCCCTCTGAGTTCATCACTACTGGCCTGGCCCCAGAGCCTCATCCACACTGGGTCTACCAGTGCACTCCTTACCCCCCACAACATATCCAGTATTGCTGTGGCTGTTGGATCCATGGACTTCCAGTGGCTCAGCACAGTGAAATATCCATCTGCAGCAGTTTAGCCAGGCCCACTTTCCACCCTTCGACTGTGCCCCCCTTCCAGTGACATCCCCAGCCTCCACCAAGGATCATCATAAGGAGATACCAACACATGCTCATCCCTTCCCCTTCAGCTCTGTTAATTGCCTGAGCCACTAATGGAACCCGGATCACCTGGGCTGTAGTCGGGGCTTTATTCCACTATGCCACCAGATTGGCATGGATATATGAGTAATGCAAAAATCAAATAATCTCTGTGGTATCCCCGAAGTCTAAAACAACCCACTAAATAAGTATAGTAGGTCTAAAATCAAAACAGTGTAAGAAACTTCTCTGTGTGGAAGATTTTTAATCCACTCACTATATATATATATATATATATATATATATATATATATATATATATATATAGTGTGTGTGTGTGTATGTATGTATGTATGTATATATATATATATATATATATATATATATATATATATATATATATATATACATATATATATAAAGTTAATCACAATATATATTAATCAGATCAGATAATGGTAGTAAAAGTAGTGAACTTGAACTCGTCCTGAGTCAAAAAATATTAAAAAAAATATATGTAATTTGAAAAAAAATTATACAGAATTAGTAAGTATTCATAAGTAATCCAAGCAGGGTAGACAGTCTATTTCCAGTCAAAAATCCTTTATTAAGTACACAGGCAAGTGATCCAAGTAAAACAAAAATAACAGAATACTAGTTTCCTCACAGGCTTTCTAAATATGTACTTTTTATCAGGCAAGGGAGTGGTTTATTGTGCTGTAAAACAGTGTATTGGTATACATGTTAAATTCACTTCCCTTCTCACATCAGTGTGACATTCGAGCTGGTGTTGAGATTGGTAAATCAGCTCCTTGTTTGAGGAGAATCTAAGGTATGCCCTCAGTTTCACCCTCTTCCAGTGCCAGAACCGTTCCTTCAACTCCCACTAGATGTCCTTCAGGGATGCATCTGCAGTCATAACATATGGGTTGTCCTGCCTCAGGCAGCCCTTCGGTCGGCCAGATTCCAAAGTCTGGGTCTGGCCTCGGCTAATGTCGCATCAGCCGACGCCATTTTCCTCAGTCTTTCTTGCCGCGCGGTGCCCGAAGCAGAAGCTGTTCGCAAGTGCCAGTCGGTCAGATCCAGAGATTTTAGCTACCGAAGACTTCTAAAAAAGCTAAGTACCCCGTTGGGGACTCTTTCTTGCCTCAGCCGATGTCAGACAAAGTAAATAATTGTTTAACTTGTGGGAAACAAATACCTCATAAGGATTTCCACTCTTACTGCCTTCCTTGCTTAGGCCCAGACCACGACGTATCAGCTTGTTTAGCCTGTGCTTCCTTCAACCGACGGACACTTAGACGTCGGTCGGAGTTTGCAGAAGAGTTTTTTGGATCCGCTTTTGCATATAAAATGCCGTCGGAGACTCCAACTACACATTTAGCCAAAAAACGCAAGGAAAAGGACCGATACTCGCGGCCCATGGTTTCGGCTGAAACCACGGTTAGGCCTACCGCGAGTGTCTCGGTTTCGGCTGAAACCGAGTCCTCGGTTCTTCCTTCTGCCGAAAACATGCCTCCGACAACCGAGGCCAGAGAGGCCCCGGCTGAGTCGGCTACAGAAATTCCTACCGAAGAAGCAGGCGCACAAGAATTGTCCGACACCATTCCATTGGACATTTCTACTCCTGCACGTGGGGCAGCTAGACCCCCTGCTTCTATGTCTATTAAGGCCTTCTCCAGGGCTAAAGCAGCTAAAATTTCCAAGGCCTTACCAACAAAATCGTCCTCTCAGAGACCTTCCTCAAGTTCTCAGATTCTCAGCCTTGCTGAGGACCTCATATCTCTGATATAGGGGATCCCAACCTCACCCAGACAGGGCCTCACAACCTCCTCCTGACAAAAGGCCTAGGACTGAACCCCCTGAACCTCTCTCCTCTGATTATTCCTCGGATGGATCAGATTTATCAGACCATCAGGAAGGACCATACTCACCTTGTGAGGATTTGGCTGCAGAAGACTCAATTCCTTCTGCCTCCCCCCCAGAAGAATTTTCCTTTGGGGAGACTTTACACTCAATGAGGGAACACTTTCAATGGCAGGGTCAGGATTTTTCTGATTCTAGGAAAAGGCTAAGGACTTTTTTACACTTGCCACAGCATAGGCCTTTAGCCATACCACCTGTACTATCAGTTGTTGATGATGCATACAATGATGTCAGTTCTGCCCCTGATTCTCTTCCCCCGGCCCCTGCAAAACCTGACAGATATTACAGGGTCCCAGATTCTCATTTCCACTTGTATAAGGCCCATGCTGCAGACCCAGAAACTATTTCTCAGGGCCCAAAGGGTGTTGCAGCTGCCACTGCCAAAAACCCCCTACCCTCTGAAAGAGAATCAAGAGCATTAGAGAGATGGGGTAAAAAGGTTTATACTTCTGCTACTCTTTCTGCCAGGGCTTTAAACTGTCAATTCCATATGATACAGTACCAGGAATTTTTGTTAGAGATCAGCTGAATAAAAAGCTTTCCTCTCTTGAACCTTTAGACTGCAAGCCCCTTCAGGATTTGGTACACAACTCTCAGCAGGTCAGTAATCATTTCTTAAAATGTGGCTATGATGCACTGGAGTTTTCATTTAGATCAGCTATGACTGGAGCAGTGATTCGAAGGCATGCCTGGCTAAAAGAACAATCCTTGCCGAACCATGTCAAGTCTAAACTCCTAGATGCCCCTATGGAGAAACAAAGTTTATTTGGCTCCCCTGCACAGGAGATTCTAAAGAAAGTGGAAGAAAAAGCTAAATCTGTGCAAACAGTCAAGGATTTTCTGCAGGTCCAACCTCCGAGGTTCAGCAGAAACTGTCCTTCAAAGAATTGGTCCTTTCCAGACACCTCCAGAGCACAGAGAGGCAGAAATAGACGCCCAAGAGGCAGAGGTCAATCAAGGGGTGCCTACAGGGGTCGTCAGTGGCAACCTGCCAACCAGAGGAGTACCGCCACAGCTGTGACTACAACCACTTCCACAGGACAGACACAATGACTTAGCTCTGATTCCGCCTACCAGGGAGCAACTAGAAGCACCCTTGGGCGGAAAGTTATCTTTATTTTCGAAAAACTGGCATTGCATTACAGGAGACAATTGGACATCGCAAACAATAGACAAAGGCTACAGGTTTCACTTCCACACTTTACCAAAAAAGAGAGGAATGCCAAACCTTCCACCAAGCCAGAAGCCAGAGGCTCTAAAACAAATCATCAACTTACTAAGGATGAGAGCAATAGAAAGGGTACCATCTATGGAACAAGGCCAAGGATTTTACTCCAGACTATTCCTTGTACCAAGAAAAGAAACTCAATGGAGGCCTATTCTCGACTTGTCCGCACTAAACACATATCTCATTGTACCAAAATTCAAGATGCTGACCCTACAGCAACTTCTTCCCATGTTGGGCAAGGAGTCTTGGCTGGTGACTCTAGATCTCAAGGAGGCATACCTGCACCTCCCTATACGACCAGATTGCAGAAGACACCTCAGATTTCTTGCAGGATCAGAGCATTATCAATTCTCAGCATTGCCCTTTGGCTTATCTACTGCGCCCAGAGTATTCACGAAATGCCTGGCATCAGTAATTGCACATTGCAGGCTTCAGGGAATTCAGATCTACCCATACCTGGACGACTGCCTAATACAAGCGGACAACAAGACAAAAATAATAAAGGATTTGGCCTATGTCATACAACTGTTACAAGCCTTGGGATACACAGTCAACATCCAGAAGTCAAGACTAGTGCCATCCCAAAGGATAACATTTTTGGGTGCAGAACTGGACACAATAACTCAGATGGCTTTTCTCACAGAAGAAAAACAAAAGCAACTCCCAGTCTACTTCATGGCTTTGACAAGACAAACTCAGCTTACTGCAAGGAAAGTCCTGCAGGCCCTGGGTTACATGGCATCTTGCATAATCTTGATCCCATGAGCCAGGCTGCATATGAGAAAATTACAATGGTACCTAAGGAATGTATGGTCTCAACACAGACACAGTCTAGAAACCATGATACCAATCATTCCATGCCTGAAAAAAGAATTCCTGTGGTGGGCTCAGGCCTGCCAGACCAACAGAGGGTTGCCTTTCCACAAACCACAACCAAGGCAGACCATCACCACAGACGCCTCAGACCTAGGCTGGGGGGCACACATGGAAGACAAGTGTATCCAAGGCCTATGGTCTCAAGACCAGCTGAATCTACACATAAATCTAAAGGAGATGCTGGCAGTGAAGCATGCAATCGAGGCATTCAAATCATTCCTCCAGCAAGGACATCTCCTGATAAGGACAGACAATACCACAGTCATGTGGTACATCAACAAACAGGGAGGCACACATTCCTACCCTCTATGCCGGATGGCAATGGACCTGTGGAACCTAGGCCTGAATCTCAACATTCAACTGCAGGCCAAATTCGTACCAGGAAAAGAGAATTCACTAGCAGACAGCTTAAGCAGAACTACCACGGATGCTCACGAATGGATGCTGCATCCAGACATCTTCAAAAACATAACAAAGAAATGGGGAATGCCAGAGATAGACCTGTTTGCCTCCCCACTCAACCACCAACTGAAGAAATTCTGCTCAAGAGAATACCACCCACAAGCCTGGAGGGTGGACTCCCTTTCTTTCAGCTGGAAGGCCCTGACAGTTTATGCCTTTCCACCTGTCCCATTGATGTACAAAGTTCTACTGAAGATCAGGGAGGAACAGCCAAAGGTGATTCTGATAGCTCCAGACTGGCCAAGGCAGCATTGGTATCCGCTACTGAGGAGCATGTCTCGGACGAACTCATGGCCTCTACCTCTATGGCCTTTACTTCTAACGCAGAACAACTACAAGACCCTGCATCCAAACTTGAAAACGCTGCAGCTAACTGCCTGGAAAATTGCATAAAACAAAACCAAACTGTTTTATCTCAGAGGGTCAAGGACATTATCCTGGAGGCTCGCAGACCCTCCACAAGAAAAACATACTCAGCTAAATGGAAGAGATTCCTCATTTGGAGTGCATCAAAGGGTACAAATGTCACACTGGCAAACCTAGCACACATCCTAGAATACTTAGCAGAACTGTTCCACAATGGCCTGTCCTATTCTTCCATTAAGATTCATGCTTCAGCAATTTCAGCAGAGTACAACATGGATCCTCCTATCTTCTCTCACCCTCTCCTCAGACAATTTTTAAGAGGGATCAAAATGTAAAACCTCCAAGGAAACCACCTCTGCCTGCATGGCATCTCAATTTTGTGCTGGAAAAATTAACACTTCCCCTTTTGAACCAGCAGCATCAGCAGACTTACAGTTCTTATCTTGGAAAACTGCTTTCCTTCTAGCAATCACTTCAGCAAGAAGGGTATCTGAGTTACAGGCATTAATGGCAGTGCAGCCTTTCCTTATCTTTCACCAGGATAGAGTGTCTCTGAGAACCAATCCTACTTTCATGCCAAAGGTGGTATCCAGGGTATCCTTGAACCAAGCTATTCATTTGCCTACGTTCTTCCTAACCCACAGAACAGGGGAAAAACTATTGCACACCTTGGATGTACACAGACAACTACGCTACTATCTGGACAGAACTAAAACCAGCAGAAAAACTGACCAGCTTCTGGTAGCATATGCAACAGGAGTGCAAGGAAAAGCAATTTCCAAACAGACAATTTCAAAATGGATAGGAAATTGCATTCGATTCTGCTACTCTTTTCATGGAAAGACAACTCCTGAAAATATCAGGCCTCACTCCACAAGAGCCACAGCCACCACTACAGGTTTCCTACGAGGAGTGGCTACCAAAGACATTTTAGAAGCTGCGACTTGGAGCTCCGTGCATACATTTGCCAAGCATTACAATCTTCCTTTATACTCCAGATCCCGAGCAGGTTTTGCAACTGCAGTTTTACAGGGGATCTTAACTACCCCATCATTATCTTAGTGCCTCCTCCCCCAGTTTGGCTATGGTATTCTACCCATATGTTATGACTGCAGATGCATCCTTGAAGGACATAGTACAGTTTTGTACCTACCATAAATGTAGATGTCCGATAGGTATGCATCTGCAGTCAGGATTACCCACCCTCCTTCCCCTCTGTGGTATTCCTAGGGTGCTTACCCCTCTTTTAGCTAGCTGGGGGAATCTATTATGGTGTATTTGTTTGTATGTATATATGTATATATATATTTTGCTTACTACTGTTTGGAATTTTCTACATTTATCCAAATTTAGCCTTCTTAGAGGGCACCTGGCATCTGGGGCAAGAAACACTGAGGAAAATGGCGTCGGCTGATGCCTTTATACCCCAGAAGCTCTGACGTCAGGGGAAGTGCGACATCAGCCGAGGCCAGACCCAGACTTTGGAATCCGGCCGACCGAAGGGCTACCTGAGGCAGGACAACCCATATGTTATGACTGCAGATGCATACCTATCGGACATCTACATTTGTGATAGGTACAAAACTGTACTTTTTCCTCCTTTGAACTTCCCTGAGGCATTAGAGATTCCAGCTGTGACAACCCACCACTGGACCAGTATTCAAGGAGCCTCAATCCTCACCACTGGTACCAGTTGGGGACGTACACTGAGAGGATAATAGGTACACACACAGCATTTCCAGATGCACCTTTCTGCATCAAGTGCAGTTTCCCTTAAGACCACACAGAGACCACAGTCTGTCCGAGGCTGGTTTCTCCCTCTTTCTCCAGATCCCCAGTAAGACATAGCTATATAGTTGAGATGTCAGCTGAGTAACCAAGCCCAGACTTCTAGCATCATCTCTGTCCAACCAATGCTTCGTGTCCCTGCCCAAGTAGCTGACCCACACATTCTTTGAGGTTTGATTTGCACACACACACACACGCACACACCTGGGACAGGCTGACACAGGTTAACTAGCGATGCGCCTCCTGCCCAGACTATAAGGTAGTTATTGCTGCCACCAGTCGCTCCTTATCAGCTACTTTAAGGCCCTTTTCAAAGAGTATCTACTCTTACTGTGTGATATTACTATTAATGCAAATGGTAGTTTGACCAAGAGCAAGGCTATTAAGGAGTAGCCCACACAGTGTCATCAAATAAATATGCAAGTACTCTCAAAACTTAAATATCTCCAGACAGATCAGCCACAATGAAAGGTTTAAATATATTTAATAATAAATAATAAAAGAACAAGAAAATACACAGTGGCATCAGAGTTGAAAATCACAGGAAATATTTACAACAACATTGCAGGACAGTCTCAAATAAAGAAAACATCTAAGCTTAGCTTTGCTATATTCCTGACTATATCCAAGAGAATTATACTGTTCTGTGTGCTGACTTGCTGTAGAGCAAGGCAGATGTGGTGAATGGATCTTGTAGTTGTTGTCGGGTCCAGAACAGAATACAGAATTCTGTCTCTCTCAGACCTTTCAAATTAATATTGAAATATTACTACTGGGATTGCTTGCAGAATGAGATCATTTCTTGCCATCTGACTCTATCCCGGGTAAACCCCCCACTGCTGGAAGCTAGCAGTATTTAGAATCTACCTGAGAAAATATGCAGGCAAGGGCTTTTCCTCAGATCTTAGGCAGATGGTGGAAGCCCTAAAACAGTTGCATCCCTTCACATTTCAAAATTATTGTCTAAGGTGAAATAATTACTAGAGAAAGCTCCCTAATATAGACATTATGTCTGTTGATGCACTGTTTATGGTCTGGCCGTAAAGTAATTTAATTTCAGTTATATTTCTGAAGTTTTGCTGGACTGAAGTTAACCCCCTGTATTCCAGTTTCCAATGTTAAAATAAATGGATTAAAACAGTTGTAAGAGTGCATGTACATTTCTGTTCTACTTCATTGGGGCATTGTGTGGTTACATTTTAAGCACAAGCATTTTATAAAATATCATGTTAAGTTGTCAATCTCGCCTTCATTCTTGCTGGATGGGTTCGGAGCCGATCCTCGGCTCCGACTCGGCACTTGCTTTAGCTCGAGAACTCCTTTTACCAGCTCGAGGCAACCCTATATCCCATGATGCAAGGCGGAACTACCTCAGATCTCGTTTGCCGCTTAGCGAAAGAGGTCTCCTTTGCCAGCTGAGGTAAGTTTTTTCTTGTTAAAGAAGAAAAAGTTTAGTTAGGGGTTTATTTTTTCCCTTTAGTGTTAGGTTAGCCTGTACTTAGTACAGCCCACCCTATTCCCTTCCTTTTAAACTTTTAAAATAGTTTTTTCAGTTTAAAGTTTTAGTCAGGCCTAGTTCCCCAAGTTATTCCCTTCCTGTGTGTCTGTGTAGGGATTAAGTTGTGTGTTTGTGGGGACTGTTTGTGTCTATCCTTTTAGGATGTCTAGGGAAGGCAAGGTCTCAGGCTTCAAGAAGTGTGACCAGTCCTGTCAGGAAATGTCCCTGACAGGCGGTCACACTTCTTGTGTGTATTGCCTGGGGCCTTTGCACCTGCAGGACTCCTGTGCGTTGTGTCATGCCTTTAGCCAGAGAGTCCTGCAGGAAAGGAGGAACAAATTAATCCTCCGAGGTTTATTAAAACCTGAAGGTTCTCCTCCTAAGCCAGGGGCAGGAAAACCTCTTAAGCCACCGAAGGCTCAGGCTACAGTGTCCAAGCCTCCTCCGGTGGCTCTGGCTCCGTCGGAGCCGATATCGGCTCCGGCTGGAGCCGATACTTCTTCTGCTAGAGTAGTGGGTTCGGTGCCGGCCGGCTCCGATACCCTGACTACTGTTGCCTTGTCGGCTCCGGCTGGAGCCGACACTTTATCCAGCATCGGAGCCGAGAGATCCTCGGCTCCATCTGGGGTTCAAGGGACTTCGGCTCCGATGGCTCCGACCCGTAAGAGATCCCGGTCCCCTTCGATACTAAGTATTCACTCGGCTCCGGGGTCTCCTCTTTTGTTGGAGCGGAGCCATCGGAGCCGATCTTCGAGATCTTCCAGGCTGTCTGACCACGATTTGGAGAGGGTGGTAAGCAGGCTGTTGAAATCTCAGGCACTGGCCCAAATGCTCCATAGCCCGTCTCAACAGACTTCGGCTATAGCCCCGATTCTTGAGATTCCTCCTCCAACTCCACACCAGAGTTCGGAGCCGGAACTTCTTGGGACAGCGACTGTTTTGATGCCGGAGCCGATACATCCTTCGGCTCCGTCATCTTCGGCTCCGATCTCCTCCTTGAGACCTTCCTTGGAGGGATCCGGTCGGGTTTCCACTGTCGGCTCCGAGGGGCTAGTGGCATCGGACCCTTGTCCGACCCGCTCTCCTCTCGGGCTTCGGCTTGTAAGCTCGGCGCTGACATCGCCTCGAGCCTTCTCTCTCCTTGGAGCTGACCATTCCTGTTTCTTGGGCGGTGTGTTCAGGTCTCCCGGGGACAGGTGGCTTTGAGGTATTGAGGAGTGTCCTGGCGTCTGAGCCTGGTCAGCGGTCTATCCCTCTAGCTCCTCCCTCATCAGTGCCTGCAGATGCCTCTTGCCAGCCTCCTGCTCTCAGGCCCAGGGATCCATCGCCCCAGGTTTCCCCACTGGGAATTTGCTCCTCTTCCGAGGTTTCTCCTGATCTTGCAGGGGAACCCCTCGGAAGAGGACGTCAAGAGGAAACACACAGACTCCTGAGTCTACTACATCTGATACCGACTTAGATGAGTCGGAGGGTTCCCACGGTCCCCTCTGAGGATGTCTCATTTTCAGACATCCTTGAGCTCCTCAAACAGAGGGGAATTGGCCTCCATTGACCCCTCCGAGGATGAGTCGGTATACCTGGAGGCTTTTGGATCCCGACCCTCCACCTCCTGGGTGTCTCCGCCTTTCGACCCACTCATGCAGGTAGTGGCTAGGAAGGCGTGGGCGGCTCCAGATTCTGTGGAACCTGTCCCCAGGAGACCATCCAAGTACATCACGGCCCCTTCGGACAAACAGTTCCTGTCCAAAGGTGTCTCTGTGGATGCTATGGTGGTGGCGGCCACTAAGAAGGAACTGGTGGATCCTTCAGTACCTGTCCATCCTCCTAATAAGGATTCTAGGACCATGGACAGGTATGGAAAGCGGATGTTTTCTTCAGCGACCTTTGCTATGCGTTCGCTGAATTACCTTTGTCACTTCACCAGGCTTCAACGAGATATTCTCAAGGAACTGGGAGAAGTAGTCCAGGATCCTTCGGCTGCTGGGGCTCAGGAAAAGATTGCCTCTCAGCTTGCTATCCTGAATTCTATATCTAACTCCTCCATGCGGCTCATATCTTATGCAGCCGATGGAACGAGCAGGGCCGCAGGCATAGGTGTTGCTCTTAGACGCCAAGCCTGGATGCGGCTGTGTAATTTTGCGGACCCCTTTAAGGCGTCCTTCACCAACACCCTTTGACGGTTCGGCTTTGTTCGGACCTCAGGTGAAGGATACTTTGACCAGATGTGAACAGGACGGTAAAACTCTTTCTGCCGTTGGAGTCCAGTTTTCCACTCCTTCTAGACCATATCCCAAGGGTCAGAAGGGGAAGATGTGGTTCCGTAAAGCCCAAGGAGCTACACGGACACACGTGGTCAGTTTACCCCAGAGGCAGAGGGGTAACAATAGACGCCGCCCTAGAGGCAGGGGGTCCTCAGAACCAGGGCAACAGGGAGTCTCTTCCTGAGAAGCCCTTTCAGCATCCCTGAGGTGTTGCCCGACTGTCCACCCTTGGAGGCAGTCGGGGAAGAATTCGCTGTACCCAGTAGCCTGGCAATCCCTATCACAAGAGAAGTGGGTACAGTCGATCATATCCGAGGGTTACAAAATCCCTTCAAAAGGTTTCCGTACCTCTACAATCCCTTCCAGACATCTCACCCGGTCAAAGGGATTTGGCAAGACAGGAAGTTTCAAAACTCCTGGAAAAAAGAGCCATCCAAACAGTGCCGGCAGACCAAGTAGGATCCGACTTCTACTCAAGATTCTTTTTGGTCCCCAAAAGGACGGGAGATTGGAGACCGATACTAGACCTAAGCAGACTAAACAAGTCTGTCAGAAAGGCAAGATTCGGATGGTCACGCTGCAATCCATTCTGCCCTTTCTGGGCAAGGACAACTGGATGTGCTCTATAGACCTTCAAGATGCGTACTATCACATAAAGATTCACAGACGCTCCAGAAGGTTTCTCCGCTTTCAGCTGGGAGCCAGTCATTACCAATTCAGAGCACTGCCCTTTGGCCTCACTTCAGCCCCAGAGTGTTCACCAAATGCATGGCAGTGGTCACAGCTCACCTGAGACATCGAGGATTCCAGGTGTTTCCTTATTTGGACGACTGGCTCCTCTCCGCCACCTCCAAGCATCAGCTTCTTTGGTCCAGAGACTACACCCTACAGCTTTGCAAGAGTCTAGGAATTTGGTAAATTTGAAAAATCCTCTCTGCTGCCTTGCCAATCTATCACCTTTATAGGCGCAGAGTTAAATACCGTCAAAATGTTAGCCAGGCTAACAGATCAAAGGATTCTGGACATCCAGAAATTTGTTCAGCTTCTGTTACAAAGCAACAAAGTCAAAGCCAGGTTTGTCTTGAAAGTTCTAGGCCTAATGGCTGCAGCCATTGTTCTTCTTCCACTGGCTCGCTTCCACATCGTCTCCTGCAGTGGATGTTATTCACGCAGTGGTCGTACCCACGATCTGCCCATGAGACACGAGATCTTAGTGACACAGTCTTGCAGGGCTCATCTACGATGGTGGATATCTTCCCTCTTCTTCATCAGGGCCGACCCTTTGTTCCCCTCCTCCAGTTGCCACAGTCACCACGGATGCCTCTCTGATCGGGTGGGGGGGGGCATTATCAGGGCAGGATGGTCCACGGGACGTGGCAACCCATAGAATACCACCTGCACATAAATGTCCTGGAGATGAGAGCAGTGCTTTTAACGTTGCAAGCCCTCGATGACTTTCTTCCCACAGGGACTATTGCAGTACAGACGGACAACATGTCCGTGGTCTGGTACATCAACAAACAGGGCGGAACCAGGTCCTATCCCTTATGTCGAGAAGCTGTCAGACTTTGGCAATGGGCGATCTCTTCTCAGCGGTTTCTGATAGCAACGCACATCCCGGCAGGTCCAACCTATTGGCGGACAGGCTAAGCAGATCTATTCTGATGCCTCACGGTGGTCTCTCAATCAATCTGTAGTGGATCAGATTTTTCTGAAGTGGGGCACCCTTGTTGCGATTTTTTGCTACCCTCAAAACAGCAAGTGCCCAGATTACTTCACACTATTTCCTCTTCCAGGCCAACCCTTGAGAGACTCTCTAACCCAGGATTGGCCTCGGGGACTTCTTTATGCTTTTCCTCCCTTTCCATTGATTCCACAAGTCATTCAGAAAGCCACCGTTTGAGAGCCAAATTGATCCTCATTGCTCCATATTGGCCTCGACAAATTTGGTTTCCGTCTCTACATTATCACCTTCTGGTGCAGCCCTGGCATCTGGACCCAGTTCGGATCTTTTGATCCACCAGTCGGGTCAGCAGCACCGGGCCATTCATTCTCTCAACCTCACTGCTTGGTTGCTCCACTTCCTTCCTAGCCAGGCTACCAATGATTTCTGACTCAGTCAGAGACATTTTAGTGTCTTCTTTAAAGTCGTCCACTAGAACTGTTTATGCTAGCAAGTGGCGGCGTTTTTCATTTGGGCAAACGCCAGAAATATTGATCCTTTTACCGCACCTGTACATTCTGTTTTGGATTTCCTGGCGGAGGTTTTCATTCGGGATCTTCGTCATCTACAGTCAAAGTACAACTGGCTGCTATTTCCAAATATCATGTTGGCTTGCATGACAATAACATCATGTCTCATAGGTTATGCAAAGCCTTTTTAAGAGGAGTTTTTCTCCTAAAACCGCCTGTGAAACATCCTCCTCCGCAATGGGATCTAAACTTAATGTTGGCATCCTAATTCTACCTCCTTCGAACCATCTGCTACGTGTTCTTTAAAGTTGTTGACGTGGAAAACTATATTTTTGCTGGCTGTTACTTCTGCAAGAAGAGTTTCTGAGATTCAGGCCCTCTGTATTCGTTCACCTTATCTGGTGTTTCATAAGGATAGGGTTTCGCTCAGAACTAACCCTTCCTTTCTTCCCAAGGTTGTATCTCAAACCAATATTAACCAATCTATTGATCTACCAGTTTTCTTTCCTAACTATTCTGACAGAGCTGAACAGAAGCTGCATTGTTTGGATGTTCATAGTCAGCTCAGGTACTACTTACATAGGACTAAACAAATTAGAAAATCAGACCAATTGTTTGTCTCCTATGCAGAAAACAGGTTGGGTCTTCCAGTATCTAAAGTGACCTTATCTAGATGGTTGACTTCCACCATTTCCTATGTGTACTCTCTAAGGGGCAAACAACTACCTTCTAAGCCAAAAGCACATTCGACCAGGAGTCTATCCACTTCTGTAGCCTTTCAGGATAGACTTCCCATTGACACTATTTGTGCAGCAGCTACTTGGGCCACGCCTCATACCTTTGTGTCTCATTACAAGTTGGATTTGGCCTCCAGAGATAGGGCCAGTTTTGGTTCCACTGTTCTCAAGAGTCTGTTCCATTGAGCCACCCGGGATACAGGTGCTAGGGACGCGGTCCCATCCAGCAAGAATGAAGGCGAGATTGACAACTTAACATTTAGAAGTTATGTACCTACCATAACGTTCCATGTTAGTTGTCTTCTCGCCTTCTTTCTTCGTCCCTCCCTCCTTCCCCTGGCCTGGACAGATCTTGAGAGTTCCTATTAGATTGCTTCCTCTGGGCGTTGTTATGAGGACTTCTTTTAGGAACCATGGTTCCTAATTATATTAGGATAAGTCTTTAGCAGGGTTAGTTAGCTGCCAAACGAGATCTGAGGTAGTTCCGCCTTGCATCATGGGATATAGGGTTGCCTCGAGCTGGTAAAAGGAGTTCTCGAGCTAAAGCAAGTGCCGAGTTGGAGCCGAGGATCGGCTCCGAACCCATCCAGCAAGAAAGAAGGCGAGAGAAGACAACTAACATGGAACGTTATGGTAGGTACATAACTTCTAATTTTCAACACACGTCTGTATAAAACTAGTTTGATATATACGTAACACACAGATGTTAAGTTGTCCATCTCGCCTTCATTCTTGCTGGATGAGTTCGGAGCCAACCTCGGCTCCGACTCGGCCACTCTAAAAGCTCGAGAGTTGGTTCCACTGGCTCGAGGCTCCCCTTATATCCCACAATGCTAGGCGGTATTACCTCAGATCTCGTTTGCCGCTACAGCGATCGAGGTGTTTGGTTTCTACCGGCTTCAGGTCAGTTATTATAGAGTAATCTATAGTCTATTTAAACCCCTTTATTTAATCTATTATAGTTATTTCCCTTAACTTAGTCGATTTAGACCCTTTTCCTTCTGTTTATCCACCCTTTTTTCCCCAAAGAACTTATAAGTTCTTCCCTCAGGCCTTCGGGCCCTTCCATCCCCTTAGTGGAGTGTATGTGTTTTGTTAGGGATCTAAAAACTTGTGTAAAGTGTAATCAGTGTGTTTGACTGTGTGTGTGGTTACACTTTCCTTGACAATGTCTAAGGACAAGGTCTCAGGCTTCAAGAAGTGTGACTCGTGCTGTCAGAAAATGTCTCTGACAGACGGTCGCACTTCTTGTGTGTACTGCCTGGGACCTTTACACCTGCAGGACTCTTGTGCTGTATGCCATGGCTTCAGCCCTAGAGTCCTGCAGGAAAGAAAAAACAAACTCATTTTAAGAGGTTTGCTTAAGCCTGAGGGTTCCCTTACTGCTACTTCGGGTAAACCCTCTAAGGCTTCTAGGTCCTCGACTCCAACTTCTGAGTAGAGGCCTAAGGCTTCGAAACCTACTGCTACATCGGCTCCGGCTGGAGCCGATGAGTCTCTAACTACGGCTTCTGTGGTTCCCTCAGCTCCGGCTGGAGCCGAGGTATTGGAAATTCCTGGGTCGGCTCCGATCAGACCATCGGAGCCGACATCTAGAAAGAGGTCTAGGTCACCATCCCTTGGCTCCGTTCATTCGGCTCCAGCGTCTCCCTTGCTGTCTGAACGGAGCCATAGATCTCACTCCTCTAGATCATCGAGGCTTTCAGACCATGACCTTCAGAGGGTAGTGAGTCGACTTCTAAAGTCCGAGGCACTAGCCCAAATGCTTCAGAGCCCGACTCATCAGTCGATGCTTGAACCTATCCCTCAAAATATTCCTCCTCCGACTCCTTTGAGCTCGGAGCCGGGGCGTTTCGGAACCGAGACTGTGGTAGCGTCGGAGCCGATACAATTGTCTTTGGTTCCGTCGTCGGCTCCGATTTCTTCCTTTGAAGAATCTCGGCGCCGGACTTCCCTCGTCGGCTCCGAGGGGGTGAGTGGCATCGGACCCTTGTCCGACCCCGCTCTCCCTCTCAGTGCTTCGGCGCTGGTGAGTCCGGCTCCGACATCGGCCTCGAGCCATCACTGTCGGTGCCGAGGGAGGTTCTCAGCTTTGGGCGGGGACCTCTGGCTCTGCCTGACACGGGTGCGTTCGAGGTCATGCGGAGTGTGTTGGAACCTGGTTCAACTCCACAGTCGGCTCCGTCCGCCCCTCCCTCTTCGGTGCCTCAGGTTATGTCTACTCTCCCTCATCCCAGACCGCAGAGAGCCAGCTCCTCAAGAATCCCTGTGGGATCTCATCCTCTTCGAGGCCTCTCCTGAATTGGCAGGAGGCCCCTAGGAAGAGAAAGTGTAAGAGGAAACACATAGACTCACCTGAGTCTGTCACCTCTGACACAGATTTAGAGGATTCCGAGGGTTCCCCCCGTTCCCCTTCTGAAGATGTCTCCTTTGCAGACATTCTAGAGATCCTGAAACAGAGGGGAAATTGGCCAGCCCTTAACCCTTCGGAGGATGAATCTGTGTATCTTGAGGCATTTGGCTCTCGCCCTTCCACCTCCTGGGTGTACCCCCCCTTTGACCCCCTCATGCAGGTGGTAGCAAAAAAGGCTTGGAAGGCTCCTGACTCAGTGGACCCCACCCCCAGGAGACCTTCAAAGTTTATAACAGCACCAACAGATAAGCAATTTCTGACCAAAGGAGTTTCTGTGGATGCTATGGTGGTAGCTGCTGCCACTAAGAAGGAACTAGCTGATCCTTCGGTACCTGTCCATCCTCCTAACAAGGAGTCTAGGTCTATGGACAGGTACGGGAAGCGGATGTTTTCGTCAGCGACCTTTGCAATGCGTTCGCTGAATTACCTATGTCATTTCACTCGTCTTCAAAGAGACTTGATCAAGGAAGCGAGTGAGATGTTGAAGGATCCTACAGCTGCGGGTTTTCAGGACAAGATGAACGCTCAGCTGGCTACCCTAAATTCTATAGCTAACTCCTCCATGCGCCTCCTTTCATATGCGGCTGATGGAGCGAGCAGAGCCACATGGACAGGTGTCGCCTTACGCCGGCATGCCTGGATGCGGCTATGCAATTTTGCGGACCCCTTTAAAACGTCTTTCACTAATTCCTCGTTTGATGGATCATCTCTCTTTGGTCCTCAAGGGAATTTGCCTGACGCACAGAGTCGGCTCCCCTCCAGAGGCAGAGGGGGGACCAATAATGGTAGACGTCGCCCTAGAGGCAGGGGGGGTCCGCAGAACCAGGGCAATCGAGAAACCTTTTCCGATAAGCCCTTCCAACATCCCTGAGGTGTTGCCCGACTGTCCACCTTCGGAGGCAGTCGGGGGAAGATTGTCACTGTACCCAGAAGCCTGGCGATCCCTAACTCAAGACAAGTGGGTACAGTCCATCATTTCCGAAGGCTATTCCATTCCGTTCTTTCGTATTCCAAATCAATCAAAAAAATCCCTTCCAGATATTCCACCCAGTCAAAGGGATCAAGCAGCGTTGGAAATTTCAAAGTTGCTTGCAAAAAGAGCCATTCAGCCAGTGCCAGCAGACCAGCAAGGATCCGGAATCTACTCCAAATTCTTTTTGGTTCCAAAGAAAACAGGGGACTGGAGACCTATTTTGGATCTCAGTATCTTGAACAAGTCGGTCAAGAAAACAAGATTTCGGATGGTCACGCTACAATCCATCCTACCCCTATTGGGAAAGGAAAACTGGATGTGCTCTATAGACCTCCAGGATGCGTACTATCATATAAAAATGAACAGACGCTCCAGGAGATTCCTCCGCTTCCGGTTGGGAACCAGTCACTTTCAATTCAGAGCCCTGACCTTTGGTCTCACCACTGCCCCCCGGGTGTTTACCAAATGCATGGCAGTGGTAGCTTCTCACCTGAGACGTCAAGGATTCCAGGTGTTTCCATATTTGGACGACTGGCTCCTCACAGCTCCTACCAAGCATCTTCTTCTAATAGCCAGAGACTACACCTTTCACATTTGCCAAAAGTTAAGCATATCAATAAATTGCGAAAAGTCTGTTTTGTCGCCTTGTCGTGCTATTACCTTCATAGGCGCAAATCTAGACACAGTCAACATGTCTGCGAGACTAACAGATCAAAGAATAGCAGACATACGCAAAATGGTCTCCCTTCTCTTCCACAGCAACAGAGTCAAAGCCAGGTTAGTTCTGAAAGTACTGGGGATTATGGCAGCTGCTATCCCTCTACTTCTGTTAGCCAGATTCCACATGAGAATCCTTCAATGGATGCTCTTCACACAATGGTCATACCAGCAACTTCCGATGTCCCACACCATTATGATTACGCAGGCATGCAAAAATCATCTTCTTTGGTGGATGTCTTCCCCTCAGCTCTCCCTGGGAAGACCCTTTGTTCCTTCCCCTCCAGTTGCTACTCTGACAACGGACGCCTCCCTGATCGGGTGGGGGCATTATCAGGGCAGAACTGTCCAGGGCATATGGCAACCAGACGAATGCCACTTGCATATAAATGTTCTAGAGATGAGAGCAGTGCTTTTAGCGTTGCAAGCCCTTCAAGACTCTCTTCCCTTGGGAACGATAGCAATCCAGACGGACAATATGTCTGTAGTGTGGTATATCAACAAACAAGGCGGAACCAGGTCCTATCCCCTATGTCGAGAAGCACTCAGACTGTGGCAATGGGCGATTTCTTCTCAGCGGTTTCTGATAGCAGCGCACATCCCCGGGAAGTCCAATCAAATCGCGGACAAGTTGAGCAGAGCTATCCTCATGCCTCACGAGTGGTCTCTGAAAGATTCTATTGTGGAGAAAATTTTTCTCAAGTGGGGTCAGCCTTGCTGCGACCTTTTTGCTACTCCCCAAAACAGCAAGTGCAGAGATTATTTCACCCTATTCCCGTTACCAGGCCAGCCCAGAAGAGACGCTCTAGTCCAAGTTTGGCCCCGGGGACTTCTGTATGCATTTCCTCCCTTCCCACTAATCTCTCAAGTGATACAGAAAGCTATCACTCAGAAGGCCTCTCTGATCCTCATTGCTCCTTACTGGCCTCGACAGGTTTGGTTCCCCTTTCTACATCAATTTCTGTTGGAGCAACCTTGGCATCTGGACCTAGTTCCAGATCTTTTGATCCATCAATCGGGTCAGTTACATCGCTCCCTCCCCTCTCTGAACCTCACTGCTTGGTTCCTCCAATTCCAACCTTAGCCAGGCTTCCTCAAATATCTCAATCTGTTCGAGATATTTTGATAGCTTCCCATAAATCTTCCACTCGGAAGATTTATCTTAGTAAGTGGAAACGTTTCACCTATTGGGCTCAAGGAAGGGACATAGATCCTTTCACTGCTTCCATCCAGATAGTCCTTGATTTTCTAGCTGAACTCTTCCATGCAGGTTCATCTCCATCTACTCTTAAAGTTCAATTGGCAGCTATTTCTAACTTTCATGTGGGCATTTCAGATTCTGCCATCATGTCTCAAAGGCTTTGCAAAGCTTTTTTGAAGGGAGTTTTTCTTCTCAGACCTCCTATAAGAAATCCTCCTCCTTCTTGGGACCTTAATTTAGTTCTCACATCTTTGATTCTTCCCCCTTTCGAACCTGCAGCTTCCTGTTCATTGAAATTGCTATCCTGGAAGACTCTCTTTCTGGTAGCTATTACTTCAGCTAGAAGAGTCTCAGAACTTCATGCACTCAGCAGTCGACCACCGTATCTATTTTTTCATAAAGACAGAGTATCCTTATGAACCAATCCTTCCTTTTTACCTAAAGTAGCCTCTGCGTCTAACCTAAATCAAACCATTGACCTCCCTGTGTTTTTTCCTAACTTTTCTAACAGGTCTGAACAGAAATTGCATTGGCTAGATGTTCATCGTCAGTTAAGGTATTATTTGGATAGAACCAAACAGATCAGAAAAACTGACCAATTGTTTGTCTCTTATGCAGAAGGCAGAAGGGGACTTTCAGTTTCGAAGGTATCACTCTCCAGATGGCTAACATCTCTGATTTCCTTTGTTTACGAAATTAGACACCAAAAGCTGCCTAACAAACCTAAGGCCCACTCCACCAGAGCTTTGGCTACTTCTATAGCCTTCCAAGACAGACTGCCTATTGACACCATTTGTGCAGCGGCTACTTGGGCTACTCCTCACACTTTCATTTCTCATTATAAGTTGGATTTAGCTTCTAGACATAGAGCTAACTTTGGTTCCACTGTTCTCAAGAGTCTGTTCCGATAGGCCACCCGGGACAAGGTGCTAGGGACGCGGTCCCATCCAGCAAGAATGAAGGCGAGATGGACAACTTAACATATAGAAGTTATGTTCTTACCATAACGTTCTATGTTAGTTGTCTTCTTCTCGCCTTCTTTCTTGCGTCCCACCCTCCTTCCCCCTAGCCTGGACAGACCTAGAGGAGTTTGATTGTGACCTCTTTTTCTACCACCTCTATTGTATATAGGTATATGCTATACTTGCATATATTTCTTTCATCAGGTTTCAGGTCACCTTCTTCCCTTCCTTTTATAGAGGTGGTTTTTCCCTTTTCCAGTGGTTCTGGAGTTAGTTTTTGGCTGGGCCTAGCTTACAAACGAGATCTGAGGTAATACCGCCTAGCATTGTGGGATATAAGGGGAGCCTCGAGCCGGTGGAACCAACTCTCGAGCTTTTAGAGTGGCCGAGTCGGAGCCGAGGTCGGCTCCGAACCCATCCAGCAAGAAAGAAGGCGAGAAGAAGACAACTAACATGGAACGTTATGGTAAGAACTTAACTTCTATTTCTAATACATTTGTAACATAAGCATCTTATTATGAATCATGTCGATATTCACAAATGTCATACAATTATTTACAAAATTCCATATAGCTGGGCTGGCAATATCTCCCTTTGTCACACCAGCTCTGACCTTACAGATGCTGGCTGCTTCGGTTCTGGCTAGATCTCCATCTCCGGTACCGATTCCTACCCTGAATTCTTCAACCTTCTCGGATCCAGACACCTCTTGAGGTCAGGGCTACACTGTCAGTTGAGAGGTGAGACTCCACTTTGGAGCTGTTTCTGCACCTAGGGGCTTTGGCACGCTTAAGCTTGACCCTTGCTTCTGGGGCTGTTTCTTTAGAGTTGGTGGAGACCATGGTTCTGAGGCAGTCCTTCTCAATTCCAGGCTCTCTTCCCTCTTCAGGGGAACCAGCTTTCCAGGCCACAGAGAGAGCCCTGTCCTCCATGGGCATTCAGTTGGTGCCACAGCTGTCTGAGCAGATTTCCGGTCCTCCTCATCGTCTAGAGCCTCTACCAAGTCCAACACCTGGACAGCGGGCACCGAAGCTGCAGGCATCACCTGTTCAAGGTTCAGATCATCCCACTGAAGAGGTTCCTCAGAAGAGGAAGTATAATAAGGGGAAACACCTAGATTCCCCAGAGGAATCTATTACAGAGGACGCTGATTATGATGAAGGGGAGGGTTCCCCACAGTCACCCACGGAAAATGTCTCCTAAAGGGACATCCTTGAAATTCTTAAGCAGAGGGATTGGTGGATGTCCGAACAGCCCTTCTTGGAGGATTCTGTGCATCTTCAAGCCTTTGTTGCCTAACCATATACCTCTTAACTCTGCCTGCTGACAAGTTCATTAAGTTGATCTTGCAGCAGAAAATGATTGACATCAATAATTGGCTTCGTTTTTGGAGTTATTCAAAAGGGGATCCAGTTCCTGTCAGCCTGGGAAGCCATGGTCAACAAACCTTGCTGCTTTGCTAGAGACAGCATACACATGTCACCTATAGGCTTTTGGCTGCTGGCAAAGGCTCTTGCCTCCCCATAGTGCCTTTTTAGGCAAGGTCTTCAAAACAACATTACTGATATGAAATTAATCAATCAGAACAAAATAAGGGTCATGCTGCTAAATGCTAGGAGCTTAAACTAGAACTGCACTCACTGGAAGCACTTCTATTGCTATAAGATGTAGGTATCTGTGCAGTCACAGAAACCTGGTTCAAAGCCTCAGAGAGTACCCCAGCCTTGCAAGGGTACAGTACCCTCCCCACATTTATAGATGGCAAAATGAATGTGTGAAAACCAAAGGAGGGTGGTATTTCAATCTGTATTAGAAACAAATGTACCTCCTGTCTAGTTAGACTGGACAACCTCATCCAATTTCAGGTTATTCAGGGTAAGACCCCCATTCAATTTATAGCCAGTTATAGATTCCTGACCATGGGTCAAGACGCCCATGAAGCCTACTTGACCAAACTGGAGATTATCCAAATTTTACCAAACACCCAGGTTAAGGGGATTTCAATTATCCCACCATCAACTGGGAAACCTACAGTAGCGCAAAAGTTTCTTGACTTTAATTCAAATGCCCTGGAACAAATTGTCCATACTCTGATGAGCAGAACAAACATTCTAGGACTGATCCTCAACAACATGTCAAATAGATGCACTGCCGCAACTGTCAGGCCCTCATTAGTTAAAACGGACTACAAATCAGTACCCTTTGAGCTGGTACTAACACCAGAACACGCAAAGAGTGAAATCAGACTGAAAAACTTCAAGGCAAACTGTACCCTCCTAGGTGAAGGTATAAATACATTCCAAGCCCCACCCCAAGCTCAAAGTGGTAACTACGCCAAAGCTTACACTAAAGCCCTGTGCAATTATTTGCATAAGTGTTTAAACTTGGCTGTACCAGATAGTGTCAAAGCCAGAGCCCTAAGCAAAAACAAGCTGCCATAGTGGGCATTCAGCATCAACAAACTTTACGATAAAGACAAAAAGTTACAGTCCAAGAAAACAAATGCAAGGCTTCAACAATGGAAAATCACTCTCCTCAGCCTCAACAGGCAAATAAGACAACTTGTCAAAGCCTCCAAGGGCTCCTTTGAGAGAAACTTAGCAAGTACAGCTAAGGATAACCATAAGGCCTTTTACAGTTACATACTTACCCTAAAAGGTAGGACCCAAGCATGTGCAGAACTAGTGGCCAACGGTATCACACGCACTGACCCCACAGAGATAGCAAACCTGCTAGTGGATAGTTTTAGTGAAAGTTTCACTCCCTTATCCCCTCCTAACTTATCACAATCCTTCCCCAAACTCCCCCCACCCTACATATCTGAAGAGCAGGTCCTCAAAGCCTTGTCCAAGGCAGAAAACAGCCTCTGTGGAACAAGACGACATCCAAGGCTGTCTTCTAAACAGGCTAAAACATGAACTAGCATCACCACTGAGTACCATTTTCAATCATAGTCTAACCACAGCCTTTGGTCTTGCGGAATGGAGAACAGCAGCAGTTATTCCCCTCCACAAAGGTGGCCTAGCAACAGCCTTGGGGAATTACAGACCCATAAGCCTGACCAGCCTCAGCTGTAAGGCCATGGAGTGCATCATTATAGACCTCATAAATAAAGATATAGATGACCTCCAAACCCTGGATCCTACCCAATTCGGCTTTGTCGAGTGCAGATCCTGCCTGTTAAATCTGGTGGATTTCTTTGAAAATGTAACCAGGGCCATTGACGAGGACAAATCTGTGCACACAGCATACTTTGACTTGGCAAAGACTTTTGACACAATCCCACATTCAGGCAATACCAATAAATGTAGCAAACTGAATGTAAACCCATTCATTGTAAGCTGAGTTGCCAACTGGCTCACAAACTGAACACACACACTCAAAGTGGGTGAATCTGCATCAACCAGCAGACCTGTCACCATTGGAGTACCACAGGGGTCAGTGTTGGGCCCCCTACTGTTTGATATATACTTCTCAGAAATTCAGGATAAAAGGTTGTGGCTGACCAAGTTTGCAGACGACTGCACACTGGGTATAATCAGTGAATCCCAAAATGATGTTAGTATACTCCAGGAGGGTCTCACACAGACCAATGACTGGTGTTATTAGTCATGATCTTAAACTGAATGCAAAGAAATACATCATAATTCCGTTCAGCACAAACCATGTCCCTTCACATTATCAAATCAACAATACCCTAAGTACCCACGAAGTAGTAATGGAACTGGGATCGCAAGTTGACTGTGACCTTAACTACGGCCACCATGTGTCTACTGTAGTAAGGAAAGCTTTCTACCAAGCACACTTCATTAGTAAAGGCATCGCCTTGAGAGCAAAAAAGGTTGTAACCCCTCTATATTTGGCACTTATCTGGCCCATAATTGAGTCTAACGCCCCATTTAGCATGTACTGTACAAAGCAGCTACAGCAGTTGGAGATACCTCAGAGGTTTCTAACAGAGATGATCAAGGGGCTCCAGCATGTGCCTTGCACAGACCGTCTAAAGTCCCTGTCACTACACTCTGTATAATATAAAGTTCTTAGGGGAGATTTATGCCCGGCCTACAGAGTAATCCAGGAGCCAAACCTAATGAACTTGCTGCATATCCGTAAATCAAACGGGACTAGGGTCATCTGTTCCAGGAACCTAAATATGGCCTGCAACTTAAATAGGACATGCTGGAGGGACAGATTTATCTCTCAGCAACTGCCACATGTTTGGAACAGGCTACCGATTCATGTGAAACAGAGCAACTCTATGACACTGCTCAAGAGGAACCTGTATGAGTGGATGGAGCACTGTAAATTCTTACAGGGGATAGCACCCACAACCCTCCTGGACATGGTCAGTCATCATTAAATGCGGTCTTGACTAGCATTTCTATGGTATTATATTTGGATGAAACGGCTGGGCATAAAATGACCTCCGGGACAATAGCCTAGTAATCTCCAATGATCCTATGATGAAGGTTGTAGGCCATGTAGAATAAATTCTATTCTTGAAGATGAAACTATTACTTAGACAAAGAAAGTGTAGAGGTACACAAACCAGCTGTTCTTGTATTCCATTTAAGTTGCAGATTCTGGCTTTTTAAATGCTTCAGGGAAGAGAAGATAGCACTTTCATATGACATTTTACACCAGATTGCACATTCTTCCAGGTTAATAAGTATTTACTTAGTGGGGGGGGGGGGGCAGAGAGATAATGAGTCTATAGCCATTCTAAAGACTTATAAAACAGAAGCAAGCCAACCACGAAAGGTAGGGAAGCCAAAAAATCCACTTTATTCCAAAATGAATTGAGTTAAGAACTTTTGTTCAAGAAAATCAGAACTTCATCAGAAAATACTTGACCACTCCCACCCTCCCATAATTTCTTTTTATACCCATCATAAATCTGACTGAACCAGTTGTTGAAATTAAACAGTTAACACAAAAATGCAGTGATATTACATTAACTGTTTGAAACCTAGTAGTTGCATACAATTAAAATAACCACACATTTATACAGCTATTTAAATTTCATAGTGTCTGAGTTTTTAAATAGGGGCTAAAGAACAATTGTCATTTATCCTCGGAGGTGCTGTTGCATTCAGCTTAATCTGCCATAGCACCTTTTTAAAATTCAAATGTGCTTCAGTAATTTTCCCGTGCAAGTCAATTTTTATGATTAGCACCTTCGGGGCTAAATGACAATTGTTCATTTTAATTGTCTGGCCTGCTGTCTTAGTTTTGTTCAAATCATTTTCATCAGAACACTCAATAGAAATGTCAACCATGCCAACAGCAAGTAAAATCTTTTCCATGATTTTTTGGTAGTTCAGGTGTACATTAAAGGTATTGTGGTATTTGGTCATCGCAGACTAGGGCTAGATTTTATTAAAGTATTTTTTATTTTTATTTTATTTTATTTTACATTTGTTGACCGGGCTAGTCCAGCTGGATAATTTCCATTTTCAGTGGAGGCCCGGGGAGAAAAGCTCCACAGATTAAAGCAAGGTTATAGAAATTAAACATTTACAATAAATGCCTGTGACACAGTGAGCAACAATGCATACATATTAGTCTAGATCAAGTAATAAAAAAACACATAGTGCTATCTACGTGTTGAGAAAGGCATTAATTCTTTACCCTTTTTTTTTTTTTTTTATGAGAACAGTAGTAACAGTACATTCATTAAGTCATTTGTGATCACAGAGAAAGGTTGCAGTTTTGAAATGAGGAAATATGATAGTAGAATGAAGATAGTAGATTAGTCTGGATTGGTACAAGAGCAGAGCCAGAAGTTGTTCAGATGTAAAAGAAGTTGTTTTTTAAAATGATGAAAGGAGCCTAGAGAGGTAATGTGTGAGGGGAGGTTATTCCATATTTTGCCTACTGAGTTGGAGAAAAGGCAGTTACCTGCAGAATTTGTAATTCTAGTTGTGTTGACTTGTAGCTTTTCGGCAGAGCGCAGCTGTTTCAAGTTATTATAGGGGGTCAAGAGGTTACTAAGAGCAGGTGTCTTTGCTGGTTGATATAGAATGTTATGTGTTATTAAGAGTTGTTGATAGATAAGTTTGTTAGGAAAGTATGTTCCTTCTATTACTAGTTTCAGTACTAATGGATTTTGTTGGTATCTAGCCACTCTGTATTATGGGGCAGTGCTACACATGTTAACATTGCTGCCTCACACACATGGTTCTCAATTTCTTGGCTGGGGTACCTTCTTTGTGCTGTCTGCATGTATTTTAATTGTGTGCTTCAGTTTCCTTCTGAGTGAATTGTCATTCCTCCAAATTGCCTTTATATGTGCATGTGTATGAGATAGGCTGGCATCACATTCAAAATTATTTCCTCTGCCTTGCATCCAGTGAGTACCAGGAGAGGCTGTCACTTCCCTACAGCCATGAACTAAATTAAGTGGTTAATTAGAGGAGGAATGAATGATCGAACTGGTTTCTTGGTTGGAGGATGTTATCTAATTTTTTCTATATGGTGCTTAATTACGACAGCATATTATGATCCAACATTTTCTCACATTGTAACTTGTTAAAAAAAATGGCCGATTTTCTGGAGGGTGAATACAAGAACCATAGATTTAACACTGAATGTTTTTCTTAGAAGTGTCCTATGGATACGATACATGCTATAAATTATGGTTTTATGTCACCTTTCTTTTTCAAATATTCTTTTATGTTTATGAAACAGATCTCTCATAGAACATTCAGAAGAAAAATGTTTAAGTTTACAGACCTGAGAAATTTATAAACTGAGCATTGCATGCCTAAGAAAAAGATTTATGAACATGATTAGTCTGTCATAGTGGCATGCAAAAGTATTTGTAATATATCTCATATATTCCTGGTATATGCTTTTTATCCATAATTCTTTTTTTAATCCCTCATCTCCATGGGACCCCTGCCCAATGGCTCCAGTACATACACCTAATCAGCCCATTGGTTCCACTAGGCACTAGGACAGGAGCCAGGTATCCCTGGTCTAGACATAAGACCTTTTGCTCATCTGCCCCTGCCTAAGCAGCCCTGATGTTCCATCTGTCCCATGGTAAGAGTCTAGTGGTTGGGAGTGGGCCAGCTACAGGTCCTGTTTGAAGAGCATGCCTTGCCCTCTCCTAAACTGCTTGCAGGTTCTCCATAGCTGCTCGGTTATTAAGAGGAAGTGTGCAGGCTCCCACACTTAGTTTGCTTAGCTCAGCAGCAAGTCCCTGTCTGATTTAGCACAAACCAGTATGGCTTCTACACGTAGATGAGATACTTGGCCACCATTAGATTTCCCCAAAACTACAGGCCAGTCTATTCCCCCCAACAATGACCGAGCTTGTGATGGCCACTAAATGTCATCTTGCATCACCAGGTCTCTCAGACACCCATGCTGCTACTTGAACATGCGTGGACAGGGCCATAGTCTGCATCTCTCTAAACCATAGGCGATGGAATAATTGTTAATCTTAACCTTAAATCAGAAGGACCTGTGTAAAGATTAGAACTCTTTGGTACATCGTTGTTGCTTCTCTCTCATGACTGTTAAGACATTAAACTAAGGTTCCATCTGCTTGAATTGGTGGTAACCCAGGTGTATGTAAAAGATCACAACACCTATCAAAAAGATTAGGGGTCCTTTATTTATATACAAAAAGAGCTCTTATTTAAAATATGTTTGCATATTTATAAATATTTACACGTACAAATATATAGATATACAAATATATCTACATATCTTCATAATTTTCTTTACAAATCATGCTAAATTTTCAGCCCTTTTCCCATAATCACAATCTGATTTTACTTAATATTTTTGCTAAAATGCATTTCCCATTAAACATAATTTAATTTATTCTTTCATTCTGTGTAACCGATATGACACAAAATGACTTATCTATTCTTTTAACATATTCTTTACTTCTTATCCACTTTGTTCCATAGTTTTCCTATAACTCTTTAATTTACATTTCAAAAATACACATTCAGTAATTTCTTCTTCTTGGCAATGTAAACATATTCTTTCACTTTTCTTTTTATGTGGCATATTTTTCTTTTACTGGTAATTTATCTAATACCAGTCTCCACAAAAAATCTTGACATTTGACTCTTATTACACCATTTGCTTTTTTTCATCTGATTTTCCCATGGTTTTACACAATGATACTGTACTTTTTTTTCTTTTTCTGTATCATCAATTTTTATTTTCCACAAAAATATTTTTTTTCTTGGTAACATTTTATTTCTTCATTTATACACTTTTTTCTCTTTTGCCCTTTTTACCATACCCCAAATGTTGTCCTACTTATATGTATACACTTTTACTGTCTTTTTCATTTATCACCTTTAATACTTTGCACAAATTTAATGAAGCAGAATATACCTCTGGGTAAATTAACCTTAAAACCTCGTCCTCCTTTAGTTACAAAACTTCTCTTTTTACTGGGTTTAATCTAGAAGCCCAAGTAAATGAAAAAAAATATCTGCAATAATTCCTTTTGAAATACTATTGACAATGTAAATACACTTGCTAAGTATGCTATTTTCCTATCAATACTGAATTTATCAAATATGCCTTTTTTCTGAATGATAATTTGTGTGTTCCCCAGAAAAGACAGGTTTGTTTTATTTCTTCTATTGTTTTTTCCTATTAAATTCTACTTGCGCCTTTATTCCCAAATTTTATACTGAACACAAATTTCATTCATTGTAAAATATATACCTCTGTCTTTACTGCATCACCTAAACCTTTGCTTTTCTCTTTATTTAAAGCCATCATTATCACCTCTTGACACTCATTTATGCAAATGATTTATTTTATCCAAATTTGTCTTTTGCAATTATTATAGTGTCATCTGCATATGTTAAGATAACCAGAATTCTTAAACTTTCTGGTGGCATATACCTCGCTGCCTTCATTATGTAATTTATTTGGGTTCCTATTGAAATGCCGACAGCTTGGGTTGTCGAATGCTTAATCATCGACACCTAAACATCGAATGCTTACAATAGCGAATGGCCACATCATCGAATTCTTTCCTTGGGAAAGAATTTGCATGGCCGTTATCGGGGATTTGCCCTTTCCCCAATGTAGAGCAATCTTGGAGTTGGTATATTTAGTTAGGGGGGCACAGCCCCCCACTATGTTTGTGTATGTTTATTTGTTTACGGACAGCCACCCGAATTCTTTCCTGAGGAAAGAATTCGATGATGTGGCCGTTCAATATTTTAAGCATTCGCTTAGGTGTCGATTTAGCATTCGACAACCTAAGCTGTCGATGTTATGATATAGATGCAATTTATTTCACATACTATCACATTCATAACGAATACATAGAGTATATAACTCAATGGGCATCTCAATCTTACACCACTCTTCAAATGTACTTCTTGGCTTAACCAGCCATTTACAAGTATTTTACTTTATTATTACTGTACACTGAGGTGCTGCAGTAGTGTTGTTGCCTCACAGTTAGATGTTGCCCGTTCGATTCTCAGTTAGAGCGTCTTCTGTGTGGCGACATGCGTGAATGGGCGTTTTTTCGTTGAAGGTTGTGCGTTAGGCCCAGCAAGCCAGCACGTAAAACTCTACTGCCAATCATTAGCAGACCGGAGTTCCGCTGTGGCGACCCCTAACCGGGAAAAGCCGAAAGACACAAACAAACAAAAAAAAATTACTGTACACTGACATACACAATTTCTTAACTTATTACCCATAAGATTTCATGTCCAGTTGTATCAAGTGCCTCATTAAGGTCTCCTGTCATATTTGCTTCTTTTTTATTCAAATCATCCACAATTTATCTATCATTAATAATTTTTGACAACTCTTCCCCTTTATATACAGCATATGTTACACTCCATAATATTTTCCATTTTAGTTTCAAATCTGTTTGCATTATTTTCATGAAGATCTTGTAATCATTATTATTCATTACTATTGTCTTCTAGCTTCCTTCTTCCATATGAATTTAAGTATTCCACTACATAACTCTTTATATATAAAACCTCCATTTAACCATTTATTCAAAATCTTTAAAAAAATATTGTTTTGCCAATCATATAACTTTTTTAAATTTCATACCCTATTCCACTTGGTCCTTTAGCCAAATCTATATTTACTTGTCCTAATACTTTATCTAACTCATATAAAGAAATCTCCTTTTCCAACTCTGTTCTCTTTTTCTGTTAACTTTTTCACTTTCCATGTTTTTCACTACCTTTTTTTCCTTTAAATGTTTCTTGTACATATTGTACTACACTATTCATAATATTTTCCTGAGTTCTTTCTCCTTTTGCATTTTTTTTTATTTTTCATATTACACTGCCATCTTCCTTTACTAATCTTCTTAAGTAATTTGATACTACTACTCTTTTTCCTTGTAAAAAATATCTTTGCTTAAATAACAATTCTTGTATGTTGTGTTCTAAGTCTTCAATGCATTATTGTTTGTTCTTTTATGTTTTTCTTTCTCTACCTTTTATATTTTTCCTTAAATATCATCCACCATTCAGACCAATTTTTATACAATGTTCTCATAATAATATGATCTTTCCATAACTGGATTACTAATATCTTTCTTTCTTCATTCCATGTTTTCTCATTTATCCTTTTTATTCCTTTATCTGTCATATATATATATATATATATATGTGTGTGTGTGTGTGTGTGTGTGTGTGTGTGTGTGTGTGTGTGTGTGTGTGTGTGTGTGTGTATATTCCTTGTTTTCATTTATCTCTAGCCATATTGCAAGATGATCAGAAAATCCTGTTTCAACTACCTTCTCTTCTCCTATAACTAAATCTTCTTATACTATAAAATAATCTATTTCACTTCTATACATACCCCATTTGTAAGCTCATAAATTTTTCTCTCAGAGCTTTAACTTATCGCATCTTATAACTTCTAACACTTTTCTCATATAATTTCCTTTCTTTTTATCCTTGCCTGTTAAATCACAATTAAAATCTCCTGTTATAATATTCCTATTTATCACTACATAGTGTAGAATCTGATGAAATGAGCTTTCCCTTCCTTTACATGTAGTCTTGTCTTTCGGCTTTTCCCAGTTATGGGTCGCCACAGTGGAACTCTGGTCCGCTAATGATTGGCAGTGAATTTTATGGTGCCGAGTTGCCAGCCCGATGCCCAACCTTCAAAAGAAGGCACACCCATTCACGCATGCACCTACCTGCATGTCTTTAGCATCACTCGACCAGGGGGAGAACATGCAGACTCCAGCCGAGAATCGAACGGGAGAACCTTTTGCTGTGAGGCGACAACGCTAACCACTGCACCACCACGGCCACTTACTTTACATTTTGTATAAGCATATAATGTCATGATTCTACATACTTGTACTTTCCTTTTTAAATCTACAATGATTGATCTTCCCATTTTTGCTAAGTTTATATTTAATGTTACTGTATTTTGACAGAATGTCTATTCCTGAACATGTCTCATTTCCCAAGTTACAGTTTATCTTTCCTCCTCATACCTTCTCATCTATAAAAAATCTTATGTCTTATAACATAAATAGATCTATATCACATGTATTACACCACTCCAGAATCCCTATTTTTCTTGCTTCTTAATACTATTCAGATTTACAAAAAGCCCTTAAAAATTTCTGTTTCCCTTTTCTGTAGATTCATGGTTTCATAGATTCATAGCTAATTACTCGGCTAGCCATCATAATGGGCAGTTCTAAGCCTAGCCAATTTCCCCAAAATGTGAGAATCAAACACTGTAACCATTATACCAGAACCCAGTCATTAACTGTATATATTCTTTTTTGAATCTACTTCATAACACGGAAATTTCATAACGTTGAATTTCATAACATTGAGACCATAATATCGAAAATTCATAACACTGAAAACCCAAAACATTGAAAACTCAGAACATTGAAAGTTTGCTTCATAACATTGAAAACTACATTGCACAAGTAAATAAGATTCCCTCCACCTACAATACCACCTAACAAACACACTTTCTACTACATTTCTGCAGGGGGGCAAGCCCCCCTGCACCCCCATGTGGAGGGCTCTGTCCCCCACACCCCCCATAAATTAAATATACCAACTCCAAGATCACACTACAGTGGAAAGGGCTCTGTTCCTCACACCCCCCATAAATTAATATACCAACTCCAAGATCGCACTACAGTGGAAAAGGTTAATTTCCTAACCTCACTGTAGTGCAATCTTGAAGTTGGTATATTTAATTTATGGGGGTTGTGGTGAGTGCAGGGGGGCTTGCCCCCCTACAGAAACATAGTAGAAAGTGTGTTTGTTAGCTGGCGTTATAGGTGGAGAGGATGTTATTTACATGTTCATTATAGTTTTCAGTGTTATGAAGCACACATTCAGTGTTCTGAGTTTTCAGTTTTTTGGAATTTAGATGTTTTGGTCTCAGTTATGAAATTCATTGTTACGAAATTTCAATGTTATGAAGTAGACCCTTCTTTTTCATCCATTTCCTTTCTTTTTTTTCTACTTGTCCCTTTAAATTTTCTTTTTCTGTCTTTTACCATTTTACTTTTTTTTTTTTTTTTTTTTTTACTATTTTCCAATTTGTCTTCATAACTTATTGCACTGCCTTCTACTATGTCCTGTTAATATTTTGTTCATCTGATTTTATTCTATTTCTTCTACTTCTAAAATGTATTCTCTTTATTTTCTTCTTTTTCTTTTTCCTTACTCTTATTTTTATTTTTACAATCCATCCATAAATTTCCAGTTTTGTTACTTTTATAACATTTCAATTAATATTTTTGCATCATGTCCATTTTCCCCACAAATATAGCATTTTCTTTTATTATCACAGTTACTTATCAAATGTCTTTCTTTTCTACAAAAAATATGTTTTAGGTTGTTCCCCGTATTTTATAACACCCCTATTCCCCTCTGCATTTATCATGCTTGGTATATGTATAATTTTTCATTTTCTATTTCTAACCCAATATTACAGTCCCATCTGACAGTCCCTTTTTATCATAAACATTTGCAATGTCCAGCACTTCTTTCCATCAGGTTTTCAAATGTCCTTTCAAAGTCTGTGTTTTGATCTCTGCTTGAAATTGTCTATGAATTTTCTTTTTATTTCCCTGTTAAAATGCTTTTATCACTTAAAGATTTAATGCGTTAGCCTTTCTTTTTTTCATATTATTCAAGAAAATTTTCCATTGGAAAAAAGTCTCGAATATAATGTCACAAATGTCTCTCTATTAACAAGAATAAATGCTCTTGCCTGATGTGCTTTTACACTCAAAGGAGCAGTTAAGTTGTCCCACACTTTAGTTTTTTTTGTCTTCTTTACTTTAAATCCTTACCAGATAATTGTGTTTTTCATTTTCTTCTTCCTTTTTCTTTTCTTCTGCTGCCCTTTTGCCTTCTTTTACTTTCTCTGCTGCATATGTTTTCTGTCTCACCGCTATTCTTCAGGATTGTCTCTGCATCCTCCTATTGTATTTTCTTTATGATGCCCCAACCCCCCCCCAAGGAAATGTCTCCTTCATTTTCTGGTTTACTCTGCATCACCATTTCTTTAAGTAAATAATTCTACAACACTCCTGACTGGTGGGAGTGGTGTAATTATTCATCCATTATTCTGGTGGGAGGGGTGTAACTATTCATCCATTATTCTGGTGGGAGGGGTGTAATTATTCATCCATTATTCTGGTGGGAGGGGTGTAATTATTCATCCATTATTTTGGTGGGAGGGGTGTAATTATTCATCCATTATTCTGGTGGGAGGGGTGTAATTATTCATCCATTATTCTGGTGGGAGGGGTGTAATTATTCATCCATTATTCTGGTGGGAGGGGTGTAATTATTTATCCATTATTTGCCAGCTCAACTCCATTAAACAAATTCTTTGATGCATTTCCTCAGAATCCTGTATGCATTCGCCGGTCTTGATATTGGCTTTCTCCTCCATTTCTCTCACTGCTATATTATCTCCTTCAGTGTCCATCTGCCACCCTGATTCTCTGTGCTGCCTCTGCGCCTGGAGTGGAAACAGGAAGTGCTCATGCAAAATGGGTCACAATCGCAACAACAAGTAAGGGAAGTTTCATAATCTCCTGGCCAAATTTCCCCTTCGTCTCCCCTGAAAAGAAGCCAGTAGCGGTGTGGGACTAACCTGAACAACAAAGGATAAGGATAAATAAAAGAAATAAACTCTTAAACTCCATTATTCCATAATCATATTTCCTCACTTTGGCCCACACATGATATTCCCCTGCTGAAGATAAAGAGCATGCATTCCAGGACTTTTGGTAATTGTAGCAGATTAAAAGCAGCTTCCTAGTTCTTGGCTTCTCCTCTTTAAATGTATGCTTATTTTCAGTAGATTGGGCTGAAGTTTAAATACAGTAGACAATAAACTTGATGCCTACATTACTAAAACATTGGAGCACTTTGAGGAAGTGGAACTAATGCACTTCCTGCATTTGGACTCTGTCCAAGATCTGCAAAGTGAGATGGGCACCATCTTGCATAACAGACAATTAGGTGAAGATAAAGATGCTGGAAGATCACCTGAATGCCTTGGAAGACAGGGCTTGCTGAAAGAATCTAAGATTTTCTCAGATCCTAGAAATTGGGGGGGGGCATACCCTAAGAGTCATTCAAGCACTTAAGGACTGGACAGGCTTCCCAGAGTATGAAATTATAGCTGAACATGTTGCTTAGGTTATATGATATATAGCAATATATGTGAAGTCTAATGTTTGTGACTGGGAATGCAGTTTGATTCCTTTTATGTAAATGTAAATTTGCCTGTGTCACAAGATTCAATAGAAGTGTCAAAAAAAATTATAGTAGAACACGCTCACCATCTCTGCTTCACTACACAGCACCAACAAGTGAGACAATCCAGGCAAATGATAGTGTACCAGGCAATGTTTGATTTAAGAGAGAATTTTATCCAGCTTCTGGTGACCAGGTGTAAAGCTTGAGAGTAGGGGATATGAGGATTTATGCAAGTCCTGATTCCTGTGCATACGTAAGAAAGAAAATAGAGAGGTTTCTCCTGGTGATGAAAGAATGCTGGTTGAAGGGAATTAAATTCTGTAAATTTTACAAGGCATATTTTAATTTCTTTTTTCCAAGTGAAGCCAAAACCTGTATGTATCTGGTGGAGGTTGTATCAGCAATCTGGAACTTTTCCTGGCAGTCAGTTGACGGCCCCCCTCAGAGTGGCTGAACTATAGTGAAAAGTCAGCATCACACTTGAGTTTAAGCAGACAAATAAACAAATACATTCCTTATTTCCGGTAATTACACAACAATCCCACTAGGAGATGATTTGCGTTTCCACTGTCAGATTGGCAATACAAATTATACTCCTGCGTAAGGAAAAGTGTGGTGTAACCCCAAGAAGACTACTGTATTTGTATGTTGACTTTGCATACATGTATTAGTAATTTGCATAATATTGTTACAAGTATGCACCAATGGCAGAGGTCTCATTTTCAAATGCCACATGCCCACAATGGTAATATCACCTAAAAGTAAGCAAACCACTGTTATTTGAAAAGAAATCAAGCTCTTCATATAGCAGTAATCACACTGGAAATAGTTAACAATTTGGCTGTATTGATTGTCCAGAAGAAGGATATTAAAGTAGTGGACAATCAGTGAAGTTAAGCCACCCTAATGGTCAACATCACTGAGGCTAGAAACCAAGGATGACTTCCACAACTGAAAATATCACAGGAGATGAGAAATCCATAAAAATTCCCTCCCCACACTGACCAGCTCTCTCAGCCAGTACAAATCAAAAACACAACAGCTAGCCATGAGGTATAACTGTCACATTCAGAACAGCTTTTTGGGACAACAACAGGAAATTTCTAAAAGCAAAGATAGCATAATGAAATTAGAAATAAACTCTAGTTACCCTCCATGCTGTTTAGTGAAGAGCGTAAAATCAATGACCTTCAAAAGAGGTGCAACACTGTCAGGATTCTAAGACACCTTGAGAAAATCGAAGGCCACAACTTGAGAGGTGTCATCACCCTAGAGATGCAGAAATTGCTGGGTAATTCGTTACTGCCGAATTATAGAATGTGCTCACAGAATCACCCTTAGGCAGAAGAGAGAGAGAATTTTTCCCAGATAGTTCAGCTGTCAATGTTTCACTTATGCTAGAGAACGGATTCTGCAAAAAGCACGGCAGACGGGCCCTGACCTTAAGATTACAGACATCGTAATCACATGGTTCCACGGTATAGCACAGTCCTCTTCCTGAAAAGAAAAGCCATAGCACCCTATCTTCACTTCTTCAGAGACAAAGGTTACCAGGTCTAGTTGCATTTTTCTGCCATCCTTCTTATTACTAGAGGAAACCAAACTAATCTTACTTATATAGGTTCAGGAAATGAATAGGTTGAGGAAATAAAAACTGCATAGCAGGAAAAGGGAACTCCAGACTTTTGCCCGATGCTGATACTGCAAAAGGAAAAATGACAGCAAACTCCTCAAACCTTCAGAATCAAAGAGAGACTGAGATCTACCACCCCCCCACCCCCCGCCACTACTAAGTCACTGATTGACCATAAAGAAGTGGTAAGAAAAGCTCCAGAATAAACGCTCCTGAGATCTTGTATGAGCTTCAACACACACACTGAACTTACCGGCTGATCTGTTAACACATGGCATGCACTCTACAGTCACCACAGACTTCATAATCAGAAATGGACTTTACAGGCCCAGACATTAAAATCACGGAGTTGGAATCTTTAGAAACCCCCCAGTGCTCTTAGTGATTCACAGCTGGTGAATCACCCAGACAACCAGATGTATCTTTTGGATTCTGTTACATATACCAGAATATGACAATTGTTGCTCATTTGAGATGCTGTCCCAAGCACTGAGAGGACTGGATCAAGGATGATAAACATGTTGGGATATTGAACTGGTTCATAAAGGTTTATGGTTAGTTTATTTTGTAAGCGTTCCTAAGAATTTTCTGAAGCTAGAAGTTAGAAGCTTACATATTAGGTTGTACTTACAGTTGTTCTAATTGTAATGATGTAATTCTTGTGGGAAGTTTGGTGATCTCTCATTAACAAGTGAATGATGCAGTGATCTCTCATTAACAAGTGAGTAATGCTAAGAGTCTGCCCAATTTGTTTCTTTGGACTAGTAAATTTTATAAAATAAGGGTGATATATTGTTGAGGCATGTCACATCATCAGAATTTTTAACAGCTCAATTTAGCCCAGTGTCTTGGTCCCACTATAAGCAAATAAACCCTAACCTGAATAAGTTCAAAAGTAAGAGCTTTCATATGATGCTAAGGAGTTCTGTCTGTTACTTGGTTGTTGAGATATTTAGAAAAATGTGAAAATTACTTCTATATAAATTAATGTCATAAAAACAACAGTTAATATCTATTTATCTGCACAAGACAGAGGTCAAATATTAATGCATTGGGGTTTGCTATTGTGTAAGCTTTAAGATGAAATCTTTAAAACCTTGTAGATAGCATGGTTTTGGAGTTATTGATACAAATATGAACAAGCAGTATTTGATGCCTAGAGGTGTCAGTAGGAATTAACTGAAGGTGCACCTGGAGGTATCACTCAGACGTAATGAGTTAAGACACATACCTGTCCCCCTAGAATGTTTTGTTTGTCACTGACTAGATTTAGACCCTTACATTGGGTAATTCTAGTGCTGTTTGTTTTTTGAATGTGTAGCAAATCCATCCAGGCTGGATCAGAGAATACCTTGTAGGTTAGACATAGATTGACCCTCAGTAGTCAGTAGGAGATAGAGTACAGGGACAGGGATTTGACGCAGTCCACATAGGACATATTTATACTCTGTATTCTTTTAGTGGGGAACCTTTGTGACTGCTCCACCTATTACAAATGCCTAGTCAGATAACATGCTGAAGGGTGCATTGTAATCTATTATTGGTCTAATGAGGGCTGAGTACAGTGGGACAGTGATCTCCTTAGATCTGTATACCATGCCCTTACTTGTAAGTTACACCATGTAGGATTTTCTCACTACCATGGACACATGGTGATCAAAGTTCAGGTTACTGTCAACCTGAGTTCCTAAGTCCCTTACCTCTAGATTTGCTCTTAGAGGAGTGTTGTAAGTGTTGCAAATTGCAGGGGAAGTCATCTTCCCAAAGGACATGTTTATGCATTTTGTTTTGCATTATGTTTTAGGCCATGGTTTTGGCACCAGTTATTTGTCAGAGTCAGAACCCTCTGGGGGATATCTGCATATATGGGGGATTCACTGATTGCACCCAGCTTGCAGTCATCAGCAGATTTGGTCAGCCAGAGTCCCTCTGCATTTGCTTTGACTTCAGAGAAGTATATTCCAAACAGGAGAAGGCCCATTTCCAAGCCCTGTGGGACACCACTAATAACAGGTCTCTTGGTGGAGGTGGATTATCCCACCCTAACTTTGTGTCCTATCTGTAAGCTACTTGGCTATCTATCTGGTGACATAGGCCTTTATGCCTGAAATTGTGAGTTGGCCAGAATACCTGAGTGGGGTATTGTCAAATGCCTTTACCAGGTCAAAGAAGGCAGTATGTACTGTTTTGCCCTCGTCCATAGCTCTAGTGACCTTCTTAAAGAAGTCCACCAAGTTTAGTAAGCATGACCTGTCCTTGACCAAACCAAACTGGGTTGGGTCCAGTGTTGAAGATCGTCTTTATTTATCAGGTCCACAAAAATTCTTTCCATGGACTTGTATTTAAGACTAGTCAAACATATGGGTCTGTAGTTCCCTGGGTCTGTTGACGGTCCACCTTTGTGTAGAAGATGACAGTTGCAGTCCTGCATTCCCTAGGGATAAAGCTTGGTTGCAGTTGAATAGAGATTATTTTGGGCCTGGGAGGTCATGTTCCAAGGTATTTAGTAGGCATCCTGGGATATTATCAGGACCCATTGATGCAGTGTTTTTAGCTCTGGAGAGTGCAGTGAGGAGCTATTCATTTGTGATAGGGGAGAAATGGTAGAAGGTGTTTCCTGGGGGGAAACTGGGGGTGATAGGGAGGTGATATTGGAACTAAATTTATCGGTCACCAAATTTGGTATATTCCCTGGTTTGATATGGGAAGTTCAGTTTGCTATTAGTTCAGCACAGTGTCGGGTGTTCCCTTTAAGGTTGCATACATAACTAAAAAATACCTTCTGGTTATCCGTGTCCTAGGAGACCATTTTTGCCTAAAGTTGGCTTTGGTGGACTTGATTTGTCTTCTGAGTTGAGTTTTGAGACTTATGAGGGAACGTCCTATTTTTGATCAGGATTTTCTTTCTTTTGTTGTACAATCTATACTGGGGGTCCACCAAGGGGACTTGTTTTTGGAGTTTGTCCTAAGTTTGTTTTGGATTGGTACTGCTGTTTCTGTGCAGTTAATTTATATGTTTGTATAGGGTTTCCATACACACTTCGTCATAAGCCACAGTATTCTCTGAGGTTGGGGGGCTTAAGAGAAGGTAGTTAGCAGTGGACAGTTCTTCAAGTTTCTAAGGTTTGCTGGGAGTTCAGCTTTTATATTTTTTTCAAGGGTTACCACTTTGTCATCTGATCTGACCAGTGAGGACATTACACAAGGGGGGTGCACTATTCTCTAATATTTGTGGGTACCAGATCCAAGAGGTTTGCATTTGTAGTTGATGTGCAGACTAGCAGTTCCAGGGTGTTTGCACTGACTAAATCAAAAGATCACAAGCAGTTTGTTAAGTTGGAGGAATACTTCAACATGGTAATTGACCTGACTTGAGATAGGTTACTACCTAACATAACTAGATTTCAAAAGTCTTCATCATAATTGAGGAACTGATTATTATCGATATATGGTGGAATTTCCATCCCTTAGATAAATAATGTACCTTTTTCAGTCCAACGATCAGTAATATTAATGATGGTGATACCTGTTTGTTAACCAGATAGGGCCACAGGACACTGTCCCTTTTCAGGGGCAACCCAGGAGCAATATCTAGATAAAAGACTTGCTCAAGATCAAACAATAGGCAAACAAGGCCTGAGAGAATCAAACCCTTTACCATGGGGACTACAGCTTGCGACCTTAACCTCTGCATCAGCTGGTAGACTGCAGTATCTGGAAACTGGATTTGAATCCTGTAGTAGCTGTCCTCTTTTTCTAAATTCACTGCACTTGCACCTTGTGCCACAGAGATGAGTATCACAAGTAGGTTAGATATTTGGCTGATCTGAAGAACATTGCTTGCATTGGTTAATACCACAGATATTAAGCTCACATTTGGGTTGGTCCACGCCATTCTGACAATGTCCTCTAAATTCAGGTACACCAATTTTAACCCCCCCCCCCCCCCCCCCATGGAGGATGGACCCATTGTTTATTAAAGAGTTTTAATGTTAAAACAAGGCTGGGCCATTTTTGACAGTTATTGAAGAAAGGCATTCAAAAATTCCATGTGGGAGATATTCACAGTTAAGCCATGATCCCATTATAAACAGTTACGAAAAGAGAAAGAGCAACTAATAGACATTGAGAAAGTATACAAAAGTGGGGGATACACAGAAAATTATTTACTAACAAATGTCATTCTGGGAAGGAAGTAACATAGACAACTGAATTATCCTATCATTGAGTAGAAATGTGAGAGATTCAGAACTTTGTTTGGACAAGGGGTATCACGTCAAAACAATTTATAGCTAGACTGCCACAGGATAGAATTAACAAATTGCCCATGCCATCTGTAATGATACAGAACATGTAACCTATTCAGACTTGCTTCATATTAAAAGAATCCATACAGTGAATAGACTATACCTCAGACTAGACATTCATCTAAAGCTGAAAGGAGTATAAAGCAAAATCTGATGGAAATTTCCTATTTCCAAGTTTGATAATGCTGTTGAGGGATATATCTAAAACAGAGGTTTTGGCTGCTATAGGGATTTTTAAGTTAGGCAGCTCTTCTAGGCTAAGTGATCTAACCAGGTCTGTTCAAGGAGTATAAAGATGACTTGTTGGAGCCATTACTACAGTTCTTCAATGAAGGTGAACACATTAGCCTCCTGAGACATATTAGGAAAGTGGCCAAAATCATATTTCCTAAACCTAACAAGAACAAATCATTTCTTTCTAGGTATCGCCATATCTCATTAGTCCAACTAAAATTAAAAATATGTGCCAAAATTCTGGCCAGTATGCTTGCAAATATACTAATTTATTGTTATTTTCCTACAGGGCTTTCTGTAGAGTAGAAATGGCAGCCTAATTGACTTTAAGAAGGCCTTTGACTCTGTTGAATAGCATTCAATATGGGAAATCATTGCACCTATGAATTTCCCTCCATACTTTGTACAAAAGTGTAAACTACACTGCTATACGTAACTCAAACAGCTAAGATTGCTACCAAGGGATATTTCCACCCCATAACAATTAATAAGGGGTCTGTAACAAGGTTGCTCTTTGTCCCCCCTCCTGTTAATGTTGTTCACTGAAAGGTATATAAGATACTTCTCAATCCACCTTGATTGACTGTAGGATAAATCTTCCCATTAAATGTGCAGTTGCTTGTGGATGGCTGAGTAATCTGGGTGATCCAACCCCAAAATATTATTGATCTGACCCTTGCTTGCTTCCATTGCATAGAACAGCACATGGGATTGATCATTAATGATCTAAACAACATAGTATTTTCTCTCACCTAAAAGACACTGCAAGATTTTCCCCCTCTGGCAGCAAAAAAAAAAAACATTGTAAAATCATGACAGAAGTAAATTATCAACATATTATCCTAACCCTAGACCTAAATAAGGCATTAGATAGTAACTTTAAACCACTTTACCATTCACTCAATAGCAAAAATTATGTGCTGGACAAAAACTTTCCTCCCTTTCTTAATCACTCAAATTGTAGAGATTTATATCCTTCCCAAGTTCTTATTTAACATGTGACACTTTAACCATCTCCACAAATCCAAATACAGTGAGAAATTCCAAAAGCTTGTTGCAAACTTCAGATGGAATTATTCCCGTGCTAAGGAAGGTAAGCCTAAGCTGTCTGTGATTAAGCAGGGAGGTGTAAGATTATCCAGTTTCAAAAATACAATGGAGCAGTAGTAAAACACCAATATCTGCTGTCAAGAAACCATTCCAAACCAGTCTGACTCCTCTTAGAATTGTGCTGATCAGCATTCAGTCTCACTCCAGCATGAGATCCAGGCGGGTGGGAAAATGGGTTGTTGAAAAGGTTGTTTGGGTGTCAAGTAAATATGAAACTCGTCTCTAACAAGCAGGATTTGGGATTCCAACCATGTCATGGTAGATGGGAGGTCCATACACTGTCAGAAAAGGTTGTTTGCAGACACCCTCTTCTTTCAAGATCTCTGTTTTTCTCAGAAACTTAGTTGAGTGAGTTCAGTCAATTAAAGCCAGTTTGGGAAATTCAAACATCTTTTGTTGGCAGTACCTGGAACTAAAATTAATATAGTAAATAATCTCAAGGTCTTACAAGGCAAGGCACTTAACTACTTTTCAGACAGGTTGATATCTAAGCCAAATTCCATTAGCTATTTCCAGAGTGAACTCAAAATAAGGTACTTCATTAATGAACTGATAACTGGTAGCACTAATCTCCCAGATGGAATTTTGGTTCAGTGGGAAAAATTTCCTTGTGTCCTCTCCAACTCCATTGCAATGGGCTAAAGCCTTCTGGAGAATTTTTTCTACAAACATGCCCAGTATTTTTCAGTCTACTGCGTGGCAACACACCCCAGCTAGGCTGTTTTAATATGGGTTGGCCCCAATCAAGCACATGCTGGCACTGTGGAATTCCGGAAGGTCTACTATTGTATGACCTGGATATGCCCTCCAGTCTAATCTAAATGGACCACTGCACATGTTGCTATTTCCTGTTCTACTGGATTCTCCATCCCTCCATTAGAAAGAACATTTTGGCTTTTAGGGGTCAAATTAGAGCCCAGACATTTTTCTTACACAATGTACATTTGTATTAGAACAGTAACACATTTTCACTGGTTATTTTTTTTAAACACTGGAAACCTCTGCCATCTTCTTGGCATGAATCCTCCTTGTACTATGCCTAGAAATTCTCAGCATGGTCCCACAGCAAAGTGGTTAAAAACAAATGGAACCCCCTATAGTGTATCTTTATCTAAATTATGCACTCACATAATAGACGCTTTCCTGAAAAAGAGGAGGGGGGATCACTTTCAGATAGGAAAGTACATGCAGGTGTCACTGTCAAAAATGAATGTCCTCTGATATGTGTTAATTATGTTCTATTTGACAATTTGATAGAACAATTTGAATTTGTTACTGTATAATTTGTATAATACTGAAGTGAAATGTTGCTGCTGCTGTCAGTTTTATGGACTTGCACATGAGTATTCAATAGATTTTAGGTAAAGATACACATGATGAAATTCCTTTTCACTTGCTTAATTTTTGGATTGATATAATAGAAAGTTTTTAAGGAAGCAAATAGAAAAGTAGATTGTAGACAGGGTTATTGCCTCCTGCACCACAAATTGCTTTCCGACATACAGGTGCTTGGACATATTTTCATTGCTTTGGAATTTATTTTGACCGTATATAAATACACTATAAATAATTTTGTTTTTGTTAGAAAAGTTGTATGGTTAGCTATAATTTTTCCGTTTTATGACTGCTGCCAGCATTTCTTGTGTAAGATATTCTCTTGTCTAATTCTGGATTCATTTTTTATCTACTGTCAGAAAGTTGGGTTGATGAGATTTCATCAAGAAGTGGATTTTTCCCAGACTTTATAGTGACTTCAATTAGGCCAGGCCCATGTTTACTATTCTCTACTTTACTGAATAATGTCATTAAAATGACTCTCCTAGAATATTAGTGGTCTCTGTAACTCTGTGAAAAGGGGTAAAGTAATGACCTGAATAAAGAAAGAACCCTCAGCCATAGTCTTCTTGCAAGTGGCACATATGGGTCAGAAAGAACATAGTAAATTACTGAAACTGAGTTATGCTCAGGAGGCCTTATCCTTCCTGGACACCGGGTGGGGGGGGGGGGTGTAATCCTACTTGGTTAGCAAAGCTTGTAAACTTCTATTGTATAGGGACGCTTAGTGACTTGGCGGGGAGGTTTTTTTGCTATAAAGAGCTGGATTTGTTTACTTTAAGTGTTTACAAACCTCCAGATTTGAATTTAATTGATTTCTTTAAAATATGTGCATAGAAATCATAGCATTACAAGATGGGATATTACTTCAGGCAGAAGACTTTAATACAGTTATAAGCTTTCATAATGCACAGCTGGGCCCCAGAACATCCAGGATAAGTAGGCTGGGCAAATGCATTCATAGATTTACCTCAGTCACTGGGTTGGAGGTTATCTTGGATAACGGGAGAATTTCTGGGCAGAATTTCATGAGTTACTGCCCAACATACCTTAGTTACTCCAGGACTGATGTAGATATTAAACCGTGATATACTGCAAGTCTTTTGGGTTTCTGATTCCATGACTGGAATGGACACCATTCCTTAGTCAAAATATGATTATTCTTCTTTTGGCTTTTCCTGGTTAGGGGTCGCCACAGTGGATCTCCTGTCTGCTCGTGATTGGCAGTGGAGTTTTACCTGGCGCCCAACCTTCCACAGAAGGCACACACATGCACACACTCGCGCCTAGGGCCAATTTAGGCAAAATGTGATTAAAGTTATTTATTTATTTAATGTGCGTTTACTGGGAAAGTCTGACTTGGAACGAAGCAGAGGCCCATGGAGAAACGCTCCAGAAGCATGTCTTTGTAACATGGGAGGAAACTGGAGATCTCAGAGGAAATGCACACAAATGCAATGAGAACATGCAGACTCTGCACAGAAGGCATCCCGGCCGTGAGTCAAATCGGAGAACCTCTTACTGTGAGGCAACAGTGCAACATCTGCACCACTACACTGTCCAATTCATGAAATTTGTATTATTTCAGTCTTTGATGTTAGCCAGAAGTGCTCTTTGCAGCACCAGCAATGTGCCCAGAACTGACAACTTCTGCAATTCAAATGGAGTGACATGTATCAGCAACATATGTAAATATGATTGTAAATTTTTTTTTTTATTGTACCCATTGCTCCTGCTACTACTACTATTGAAACTGTCTGGGTAGCCTTCTTCCACATTGCCCTCGTTTCTGCCTGTAAAACCTGGTGTTTTATGACTTTGTGTCTGTCTCTACATAAGACACTGTAGTCATTGGGTGTAGCAATTTCAGTGATCAATGCTACCTTTGTCTTCTTTTCATGGATTATTATATCTGTTTTTCTCACATCTATTTTTGAACTGTTAGTAATGGGCGATCCCATGTGATATAAACTTTATTTTTTTTATAATGTTTTGTGGCTTATGTTTCCAGTGCTTCTCACCTACATCAGTATTATAATGTTTGTACAGTCCCCAGTGCAACAATCTTGCAAGATTATTATGCATTTCAGTATGCAGTCCTTTTGCCATTACTGTCACTGTCACATCCAGCAACAATATGTGCAACTGTTTCCAGTTCTGTTTTACTAAACTTGCATTTGTCTGTTTCTCCCACATGTTCAATGGACTTTGTAAACCAGCATGCACACAGTCCGCTATCCTGCACTGCCAATATTAACCTTTCATCCTTTGCTTTAAAATTCACCTCTTCTTAACCATTCCTGCATTCAGTCCTGATCAACATGAGGTTGTTCAAAGAGCTTTCTGTACTTGCAACTATATTTATGCGTTTTACACATCTGATGCCTTTTCATCTAACTCTTCACCGTATAGTCTTTCATTTGTTGTTTGTCACATTCATTTACTGCCTGATTTTTATCTGTTTCTGGTTTGTTTTCCATTCCAGCTTGACACCATTCTGCTTCTGGTAAACTAAGCAGGGAAGTCACCGTAGAGTTATTCTCCTTATGATTTAAAATTTTCTTTTTTAATTTTCTTTTTTGTTTGGATCTTGTGGGGTCAACAAGTATATATGCAGCCCTAAGATTGTGGATCTATACATGTAATCAGTTTCGAAGAAGATCATAATCGGAGGAAAAAAATATTATAATGATCTTCTTAATAAAACTGGACAACACAACATATTAGTGGGAAAGCAAGTTATGGTTAGAGGTAGCATCCACTCTATTAAATGGCATTTTCATGCAATTCTGAGCAGGCTGTCTGTCTGGCCTGTTTAACATATGCTCAGCATTTTATGTGGGCAAAACTTCTAGGAGATTAAAAGAGAGAATTAGTAAACACCTACTTGACATTAAAAAATGCAAGAATACAAACACCTTATATAGGCATGGTTTCAGTGCATTTTTTAAATTTAGTATTGTTGAACAGGTAGATGTTCTGTAGTCCTATCTCGCCATAATTCTTGCTGGATGGGTTCGGAGCCAATATAAACCTATGAACCTATATTCAGCTCCAACTCGGCCGATACTAAATCTCGAGAGCTTTTAGTGTCTTGAGGCTAGCCCCTTATCCCATGGTGCCTCACGGCAAATCCCCAGATCCCGTTTGCTGCAAAAGCTTCGAGGTTGTGTCTTACTGGCTCGTTGGCTAAATAAAACTATTTTTTGCTAAATTTAGTCTTTTTCCTGCTTTTCTATCCTATTATATATATATATATATATATATATATATATATATCTGTATATAGCTTCTTGTCTATTGTGTAACTATTTTGAAAGTTCTCGACCCCTATCTCCCCTATAGGACTGTATGGCCCATTTAAGTCAGAGGGCTTTTCCTCCCTGTGTGTGTGTGAGACTGTTTAAAAAAAAAAAAAAAGGGGGAAGCATATCGACTCACCTGAGTCTGTCACTTCAGACACTGATTTAGAGGAATCAGAAGGGTCCCCTAGATCCCCCTCTGAGGATGTCTCTTTTTCTGACATCCTAGAAATTCTTAGACAGAGGAGTGATTGGAAGACCTCTAACCCTACTGAGGATGAATCAGTGTATCTTGAGGCCTTTGGTTCCCGACCTTCCACCTCCTGGGTGACACCGCCTTATGACCAACTTTTGGGGGTCATATCGCAGAAAGCATGGACCTCTCCAGATTTAGTGGAGCCCATCCTGAGGAGGCCAAATAAGTTTGACAGCACCTGAGGACAAGTCTTTTCTTAGTAAGGGAGTTCTCATCCTCCTAACAAGGAGTCCAGGACGATTGATAGGTATGGGAAGCATACTTTTTCTTCAGCGGATTTTACACCAAAATCGCTGAATTATCTGACTCACTTTACTCATCTTCAGAGGGATCTCTTAAAAGAGTTAGGAGACACCCTCCAGGGTTCAGTAGCTCCAGATTCCATGGATAAGGTTTCTGCGCAGCTCTCCACCCTTACATCCATAGCTAACTCCGCCATGAGGCTGATATCATATGCGGCAGATGGAGCGAGTAGGCAGCCGCAGCAGGAATATCCCTCGGGAGACATTCTTGCATGCGTCTTTGTAATTTCATAGAGTCCTTCAAGTCTTCCTTCACTAAAGTCCCCTTTGATGGTTCTTGTCTTTTTGGACCCCAAATGAAAGAGACTTTGACTAGGTGCAAGCAGGAAGGGAAAACCTTATCTGCCGTCAGAGTCAGTTTATCCCTCCCATCTAGACCCTATCCCAAGAGTAATACGGGAGGTAAAATGTGGTTTTATAAATCCCAAAAAGGTTTACCTCAAGCACAAGGTCCACCCTCCCCTAGAGGCAGAGGGGGAGGATATAATGGCAGATGCCACCCTCGTGGCAGTGGAGGTCCGCAACATCAGGGAGACAAAGAAACTTTCTCTGATCGTCCCTTTCATCGCTCCTGAGGGGTTGCCCGACTGTCCATCTCTGGAGGCAGTCGGGAGTCGTCTGTCGCTGTACCCAAGTGCCTGGCTAACCATCACACAAGATCGTTGGGTACACACCATAATATCCAGAGGTTATCAGATCCCCTTTGTTGCCGAACCCCCAACAAACCGGTCTCTACCAGATGTACCACCCATCCAACTAGACCGTGCAGCATCAGAGGTCATCTCATTGCTGCAAAAGAGTCATCCAAGAAGTCCCTGCAGAGCAAGTAGGTTCCTGAAGTTACTCTCGATTCTTTTTAGTTCCAAAAAAGACAGGGGACTTGGAAATCAGTTCTAGATCTCAGCAGGCTCAACAAGCATATAAAGAAATCGAAGTTCTGAATGGTCACTCTGCAGTCGATATTTCCCTTTATTGGGAAAGGCAACTGGATGTGCTCAGTCGATCTCCAGGATGCGTACTACCACATCAAAATTGACAGGCACTCCAGGAGACACTTACGCTTCTGGCTGGGAGCCAGTCATTTTCAATTCAGAACACTGCCCTTTGGTCTCACTACAGCCCCCAGAGTGTTTACCAAATGCATGGCAGTGGTAACGGCTCACCTGAGACATCAAGGATTCCAGGTTTTTACATACCTAGATGGATGGCTCCTCACTGCTACCACCAAGCATCAACCCATCAGAACCAGGTACCATGTCAGTAAGGTTAACACAGGAAAGAGTGGAGTCTCTACGCAGTCAAGTCAGATCCTTGCTAAACAAACAAAAAGTTCAGGCCAGAGTAGCCCTTCATGTCCTAGGGACTATGGCTTCTGCCATCCTATTAGTTACTCTTGCTCGCCTACACATGAGGATACTTCAGTGGCTGCTATTTACCCGATGGTCGATGCAAGACCTTCCATTGTCTCACCAGATTTTGATAACAAATGCATGCAAAAAAGGATCTGACATGGTGATTGCACACAAAACAACTTATCCTAGGTTGTCCACTTGTTCCTCCCCAAGAGAAAGCAGTTTTAACCACGGACACTTCCCAGATAGGGTGGAGGGGAGATTATCTGGGAATGACAGTCCAAGGTACTTGGCAGAACCACGAGAACCACTTGCACATCAATGATCTGGAGATGAGAGCGGTGCTATATACGTTGCAAGCACTTCACAGCTCTCTTCCCACCGGGATGATTGCGATTCAGTCAGACTATACATGTCTGTCGTGTAGTACATAAGCAAGGGGGAATCAAGTCTTACCCACTTTGCCAAGAGACCTTAAGAGTTTGGAAATGGACGATGGATACTCAGAGCTTCCTGACAGCAACGCATATCCCGGGGAAATCCAACATAATAGTGGACAAACTCAGCCGGGCAACTCTGATGCCTCACAAGTGGTCCCTGAATCCAATGGTTGCGAAAGAGATCTTTCACAGATGGGGACAGCCTTGCTGCATCCTGTTTTCCACTCACCTGAACACCAAATGCAGCAGCTACTTTGCCCTCATTCTTCATCCGGGGATGTCACCCAGGGATACTCTAGTTCACGAGTGGCCCACAGGACTTCTTTATGCCTTTCCTCCTTTTCCACTCATCCCCAAAGTGATACAGAAAGCAAGACAGTTGAGGAGTTCCTTGATCCTCATTGCGCCTTACTGGCCTCGACAAGTTTGGTTTCCTTTCCTGTGGGCCTTACCTTTTGGAGGAACCATGGATTCTGGACCCATCTCCAGATCTCCTGATTCATCAACCCAGGACAGTTCCACCCCTCCATCCACACCCTCAAATTGACAGCATGGCTGCTCCAGTTCCACGAATAGCCAGGTGTATTCCCCTATCCCCTGCAGTCAAACACATCCTAATTTCACCCCATAAACCTTCCACTCAGAAACTGTATTCCAGCAAATGGAAAAGGTTTTCCTTTTGGGCAGCAAATGGAAAAGGTTTTCCTTTTGGGCTAGTAACAGGGGCTTAGATCCATATATGGCTTCTATAGAATCTATTTTATCCTTCCTAGTGTCAATTTTTCATGAAAGAGCGGCAGCCACTACAGTAAGTGTTCAGTTAGCTGCCATTTCCATTTTCCACTTTGGCTTCATGGGAAATCTAATCATGCAGCACTCCTTGTGTAAAACTTTCTTAAAAGGAGTTCTTCTCAGGCCTCCAATCAAACAACCATTAGAACCCTGGGATTTAAACTTAGTTCTCTCATCTTTGATGTCTGCACCCTTTGAGCCATCCTCGTCATCGAACCTAAAATTGTCATGGAAAACATTATTCTTAGTAGCCATAACATCTGCTAGGAGAGTCTCGGAACTGCAAGCTCTAACTATTCGACCTCCTTACATTATTTTTCACAAGGATAGTCTCTCTCTCAGGACAAACCCTTCTTTTCTTCCCAAAATATGCTCAGAGCACAATCTGAATACTACCGTTGAGCTACCTGTGTTTTTTCCAAACCACTCTAAGTCGTCAGAGTTTAGACTACACCAGCTAGATGTTCACAGAATACTCCGGTTTTATCTACATAGGACTAAAGAATTCAGAAAATCAGATCAACTTTTTGTTTCCTATTCTGACAAAAAAGAAAGGCTTGCCTGTTTCTAAGATTACTCTTTCAAAATGGCTTTCGGATTGCATATCATTTGCTTATCAACAAGCTGACAATTACCTGTCAAAGTTTAAAGGTCACTTTACTAAAGCTGTAGCTACTTCATGTGCCTTTAGATCTAGGCTCCCAATTGATACTATTAGTGCAGCAGCTACTTGGGCAAGACCACATATGTTTGTCGCTCATTACAAATTGGATTTGGTCTCCTGGGACAGGTCTTCCTTTGGGTCCATTGTGTTGAAGAGTCTCTTCGCTTGAGCCACCCGGGATGTAGGTGCTAAGGACGCTGTCCCATCCAGCAAGAATTACGGCAAGATAGGACTACATAACATAAAGAAGTTATGTACTTGCCATAACATTCCATGTTTGTAGTCATTCTCGCCTACATTCTTGCATCCCTCCCTCCAACCCCCTTCCTGTTTTCTGGGGGATCTGGTGGACTATACTGATTGCTGCCTGACATAGTTTTATTTTGTTGTCCACCTGGCATGCATTATATTTTCAAAATCCTTTGTATTTATGCAGCTCTCATACTGGTCTTACCTGATAGGTATTTATTGCTTTCTTGCAAACTAAATCTGGGGATTTTCCATGAGGCACCATGGGATAGGGGCTAGCCTTGAGCCAGTAAAAGCTCTCGAGCTTTAGTATCAGCTGAGTCGGAGCAGAATATTGGCTCCAAACCCATCCAGCAAGAATGTAGGTGAGATGGACTACAAACATGGGATGTTATGGTAAGTACATAACTTTTTTTTTTTTTTTTTTTTTTTTTTTTTTTTTTAAATCTTTAATACTGGAGTGATTTGGTCAGTGAGCACCTAGATAAAAATGAAGTAAAGTGGCAATTATTACTGGATGCCACACATTCACCAGGTTTGAAAGATGCCTGTTCCATTGTTGCTGTATTAAAACTTAAGAGACTGGAAGTGTAATCATCCAAAAAAAAATGTGGTTTGCCTCTTTAAAAAATTTAAGCCTTAAAATTGTATTGAATTAATAATATGATCTTATTGGTTTAAACCTTTTTGGAAGTCTGTTTTTACCTTTAAATATCTAGTATGATGTCTGTATTTTAGATATAATGTCAGGAATGAAAGCGTTCAACTAATTTTACATGATCTACATTTGAATTAAAAAATTGGTTGAACATAACTGTATTCTCTTTACCTGTTGTCCTATTGGCTTCACCACACAGAATTCATCTGTGTATTTCACGTCAAATGTCTTTGATGCTGCTCTGTTTGTATAGATTTGTTTTGCTTTCTCCTTTGCATAAGTATTGCACCATTATCTCTTTTCCTTTCTCGTGTCCATATTTCTTTTTCAGATGTTTCCTACTCCTCCTGTTTCTGCTTACTTGGAGGACTCATTGATATCCTTCCATTTCACTGTTGCAGTATTCATTACACTAGGGATGCCCTGCCAGGGGGGGAGGGGCAATGTCCGGCCAGTATACCAAAGCCTTTAGGTTGCTTTAAGTTCCACTGTACATCGCACGTATGATCCTTGCATAGCATAAAGTGTAAAGGTGATGTCCGGATGTGCCTTCCTCAGAATTTCTTTGCTACCAGTCCAAAGACCATCTCTTGATGTTTGGTCTAGATGCCCATCATGTTGCCGGTTCACCAAGCCATTGCAGATAAGTGCCCCATTGGCGTTTATTGCATCTTATCTTCTTTTTAGATTTTATTGCTTGTGGGGTTTCATGTTATCCAAGGACAAATGCCAGTGTGAGAGACAGATTCTTCATAAAGACTGTCGCAAGCACTACTTGTTCTACCTTGGTGTTTCCCACGAACATAAATCATGTTCAGTCTGTCAGGCTTTTGTTCCCAAAACCTTCCATAGTAGGCTTTCTTCTTTGGGTATGTATCTGGAGAATCAACTTCTTAAGCTTTTAACTAAAGACACAATGGAAGGGAACTTCCCGATCTGATGGGCATTCGTCCATGAAGAAGGCCAAGAATCAGCCTCCGCTGGATGTCCCTCCCAAGATGAGTGAAAGCCCGGAGGTTTGCACAGCCCCATCATTGGATTCTTCATCTGTGCCCGTTATAGGCTGTCAAGGATCTGATTTTAGGTGTGTCCTTGGAGGCTTTGCAGGCGTCCACATCAGACATTCAGTGGAACTGTGGCTGATTATTTTCGAGGGGCCTAGGGGTTATCCTCAAATTTTAGTCAGGGAAGAATTTCCTACTACAATTATTGAACGCCACCTGGGGTCAGAGCCTTTTACATTTTATAAGATGGATGTCCCAGTAATGAAAAAGCAGAAAACTAAACATATTACTCCAGCTCCTAAGGACCAACAGAGTGAATGGCAAAATTTCACTTGGGTTGTTTAATGCTTTGATGGCTTTAAAACCTTCTCAGGATGTTTCTTTTCCAGCTCCTCCTTGGTACTCTTCTTCCCTTAAAAGACCCAAGAAACAGGATTGAAACCGGATTCCTCTGAGGAGGTGAATTCAGATGAGGAATCCCTTACCTACTCCTCTGATTCCCTCTCCTTTAGATTATGGGTCTGAGGAAGGGGAATCTACTAGTCCTGATACTCCTTTTGAGGACATAATCTCTAGAAAGAGGAAGTTTTTTTTTTTTTTTTTTTTAAATGGGACTGTGCTCAGGTTTCTGAAGTGCCGAAAAGGTATTATGAGCTCCTGCAGATGGACTCTCCCAGGCCTTCTGCTTTACCTCCTTTTCTGGCTGCAATGCTGGATGCCTTTTCTAATGCTTTTAAAGCTCCTGACTCCCAGCCCCAGATAATCGGATACGTTTTGTAGGTGGAACACTGCCTCACTGTGCAGGTTAAAAATTATTTAATCCAAATTTAAAATGCCATAAAAAAAAAAAAAAAAAAGAATAATCCATATAAAACAAGGTAAGCACTTTCACATCTACAAACAGATGCTTCATTAGATCATTAAGTAACTGATACACAAAACTGATCAGACATTAACCAAAAAGTTGACCTCTGAGAGAATAGGCATTTTTAGCTCAAGGAACTGCACAGTTTGCACTTATGTTGAAAATGGGAATACTTTTCTACATCCAGACTGTGGAAGGTTGTTTAGTTTTACTTTATACGCCAACTGTTCAAGTAAGGATTTGGTATATCTTGCTAGAGTGCAGGAAATGTCCAGCATTTTATGTTGTGAAGGCCAACCACTCTGTCTGTGATAGAATACGTGAACATGTACGTGAAATCCGTAGGGGAGTAACAACAAATGGACTAGCTAAGCATATTAATATTACTGGTACAGATCGTGTCTTTGCCTTTCAGGTTATGCATTTAATGAGTTTTAATAGACATTTGGTTGACATCAGGAATAAGGCAGAGCAGGTATAAATGCACTGGATCATTGCCTTACAGTTTAACAAAGGCTATGGTCTTAATGAGAGTGTCTCCTTAAAGCCTCATTTGGGTTCTAGGAGTTTGCATAGGTAATTCCTGATGGGTTTATACAGCTTAACTGCATTTTTGTCAGTTCTGTGTAGCATTTACTTAATGGTCTGATGAAGAATTGGTAGATATGAAAGCACTTACCTTATTTTAAATGCATTTTTCTTTCTTTTTATATGGTGTTTTAAGTTTGGATTGAATAATTTTAAACCTGCACAGTGAGGCCGTGTTCCAGTCTGCTACATTTGCTGTTTTTGTGATTCGTTTTGAAGTGGAGCACTGATTAACTCAAGACAGAATTTATTTTTCTCTCTAGGTTTTATAGGGTGCTTGAGGACTGTAAATTTCTTTATAAGTGCCCTTCTGCTGATCCTTCTGTGGTGTCTGTGGCTTCGGACAAGACATCTTAATTGCTTCCTTCTCCAAAATTATTGCCTTCTGACAAAGGTAGTAGAACTATGGAACAATTTGGGAGAAAAAAGGTTTACACCTCTGCTACTTTAGCTTTTAGGGCTGTCATTTGTCAGACCTATATGTCCAGATACTTGTTGGCTGTTCTTTCCCAGGCCTGTCAGGTAATTTCTGAACTTCCAGACTCTGAAAGGAAGAATTCTGCCCTTTCCTTGGTAGGGACTTTCTCCCAGGTGGCTCGTCATATCATCAAGTGTAGTTATGATGCAGCACATGCTTCCTGCTTTTGGATCTCTGGTGAGATATTCCTGGCTTTGGTTTCAACCTTTGCTTGATGATATTAAGACTAAGTTGATGGATGCTCTCTAGGTAATAAACACTTGTTTCACCAAGCTGCTGCTGATTTGTTTAAGTTCCTTCAGGATAAGGGCAAGGCTTTACATAAACATGTTTTTGTTTTTCCTGTACCTAAGTTACAGTGAAATTACCCCAATAAGCCAGCCTTAGTTCGTAGGCTATCTCACCCTCCCCCCAAGGCAAGAAAGATGAGAAGCAGCCTCCTCCTGCTAAAGCTATTCAGACTTCTGTGCCTCAGAAGTCTCCTTTTCCTGATAAACCAGGTGTTGTCTGACTATCCTATTCCTCCCAGCCACATTCATCTTTCTCTTTCTCTAATTCTCCCCATTTGTTTAAAGATTACTCAGGACTCCTGGGTTCTGTCCATTGTCCACCATGGGTATTTCATCATCTGGAAATCTCTTCCCCCTTTTATGGGAATTCCTCAGCTCCCTCAGGAACAACTGTTCTTCTTTCCAGGAGTGCTTCGGGATCTCTTGACTCAGGATACTATTCAAGATTCATGAAGTTCCAGTTTCCCAAAGGGGGAGTAACTCCAGAATGTTCCTAATACCCAGGAAGGGAGGGTACTTGGAGACCAGTTTTACACCTCTCTCATCTAAATGCATTTCTGAAGGTTCTCTCTTTTTGAATGTTGTCCCTTCACACTTTGTTCCCTCTTTTGCTTCCTGAGGCTTACATGGTGTGTCTGGATCTCAAGGAGGCTTATCTGCATATCTCAGTTCATCCACTTTTCAGGAAGTTTTTACATTTCTCTGTTGCTTCCTGGCATTTTCAGTTCTCTGCTTTGCCCTTTGGCCTTTCTACTGCCCCAAGGGTGTTCATCAAATGGCTCACCCCTGTGATTATTTTTTGCAGGCTAAGGGGAAATCCAAGTCTTTCCTTACTTGGTAACCTCCTCTTTCAAGCATCCTGTCCAGAGATCTTGTTGCAAAATTTTCATTTTGCAGTCTTCCTTCTGCAGAATCTGGGGTTCACTGTAAATCTCAAAAAGTCCTTTCTGACTCCTTCTCAAGATCATCTCTTTCTTGGGTGCAGGGTCCAGACTGTTCCTTTGCTGGCATCCCTGCCTCCTCCCAAGGCCATAACTCTCATTTCCATTTTTCAGTCCCTTCTTCCTCTGAGCTCTTTAACACTAAGAGAATTTCTGAGAGCTCTGGAATTCATGATTTCCACAATTCCTATGCTGCCTTTTGCCAAACTCCACATGAGAAGACTTCAGTGGTTTCTAAAGTCAGTCTGGTTTTAGTATTCTCATCCCCTTTATTTTAGTTCTTCTCCCTTGTCTCAAGCAGGAACTTCAAGTGGTGGATTCATCAACTCTTAATCCAAGGCTCCCTTTCCATCCACCTCTTCCCTCTCAGGAACTAGTCATAGATGCCTCAGATGTGGGATGGGTAGCAGCTTTTGGCTCCCTAAAGGTGTAGGGAGTCTGGTAACCTCTTCAAAAAAAAAGACGGTCAGCACCAAGGAAATGAAAGCTCTTCTGCTGGCTCTTCATGCCTTTCATCCTCATTTCTCCCCAGGATCTATGAAGGTGTTTACAGACAATGCCACAGTGATGTGGTATGTCAACAGACAGGGTGGGGGGGGGGGGGTGAGGCTTTATCTCCTTTGTCGTTTGGCACTCCTAGAGTGGGAACTTGCTATCCAGTTCTAAGTGACTGTTCAGGCAGTATGCATTCCTTCAGGTCAAAACATTGTGGAAGACTCTCTGGATGCTTCACAGAGATGTGTTTCTGGACATTGTCAACTAGTGGGGGGGGGGGTACTCCTTAAATGGATCTTTTTGACTCCCCTCTAAACAGACAACTTCCTGTATTGTGTGCCAGAGTCCCAGGTCCTCTGGTTTGGATGGTGGATGCCCTCACATTGTGTTTTTTTCATCTGAAGTTTGACTTATGAGATTTATTTCTTTTACCTTCTTATGTGATTGGCCTTTTGCTGATATAGCGTGTGATTGGCCTTATAGGACCAACCATGCTTAGTTTTGGGCTCTCTCACATCCTCATTATCCAGTTTGACAGGCTGCTCATTTTGTGACAGAACAAGGCTGAGGAAATTCAGGAGAGTATGCTTAATCAGTTTCTGATTTCATCCATTGTTTACCTTGAGAATAAATATGAGATGTACTGGATTGTTACTCATTTGAAACCTTTTATTAAGGTAAGGGATGGCATGTTTGCTGTTTGGAAACTCCCATTTGTGGGTCTTCAGCATCTGTGAAAGTAGACCATATATACTGGCCATCCTTGGAATGTCTTACTTTATCCCAAAGCATTCCAAACCAGATTCCCGGCCACCTGGTCATTCTTTCCTCACAGTGTCTGAAACTACGAGAAGGTTTGGCAGAGTTTTTCCTTTTACTGCTATGAGTTTGGAGGCTCAAGTTCTTTGCTAGATAAATGATTTTGAAGCCATTCATTTGAGACGAGTAGGCTCTGCTGTGGAAGAAATGTCTGCCCTTTTGGATCCCTTTAGTGTGATGGAAGCCTGTAGAGAAAACCTTTAGTATCATGTCTTTGTTAGGCTGTCACTTGTTTGGTGTATATTTGATAGTGAAGGTATGGTGTCATAGAGTTCATTTATCCTCACCTGCCTCAGCAGGGCAACATTGCTGAGAGTCTCTTTATATCACAAGTAACTGTACCAGACTATCCAGTGTATCCCATTCAGTTGTAAGGTGCTTTTTCTTAAACAATTTCAAGAGAACATTGTGGGGTCTCCACAAGAAGGTTGCGGCTGTTTCCTTGGCTTTGGAAGCATTGCTGGAGCTGGTACAGTAAACTCTCAGTTAAGTGGAACTCAAGCAACCAACACTGTCAAGCAACCAGCAAAAAAATGGAAGTACAGTACAGTATGAACAATTTAATTTTCTTGTGTTGCACTTTGTCCCCCCCCCCCCATGGGGGGGGGGGGGCGCAGAAACATATCTTACATTTTTAGAGTTTGAGTTTTAAAAAGGAAGGTAGTAATGAATTCCTTCTCTCCCACCTGAGAACAAGTCAAACCAAACAAGTTAAATTGCTAAAATGGCAACACTTGTTACACATTCACTCAGTCAGTTTGCATCAGATTGCACATTCGCTCTCTCTGATCTCTCACACACAGTCTGTTCAGCTTTCATACATGCATTCACTCACTCTTTCTCTCTACAACCTCTCACACACACACTCTTCAGCTTTCATACATCTCTCCGATCTCTCAAACACAGTTCCTTCTGCTTCCATACATGCATTCACTCACTCTTTCTCTCAGTTCAGTTAATTCAATTCCAATCCACTCAGCATGCCATTGAAAACCATTCTGCGTGCCACTCGCAAGCAACCAGAAACTACAGTTATCCCAGCATCTAACAATCCCCATGGCTGCCAGTTAACTGAGAGTTTACTGTAATTGGAGTTTATTGGTAGAGAGTCTCCATATAAGAAGTAGTCTCCATATCATTATCTTACAACTGATAACTGTTTTTAATCCTGCAGACTCTGAACTATTCATGAAACCCAAACCTTTCCTTGTGAGCTATCAGACAACAAGAAACGATATGGTACTTTATAATCAAACCATCAAACTACAGGCAGTAGTATGCTACCTTGTGAACAAATAATCAGATGACAGGCAATGATGTGGTATCTGTTAAGTAGTCAGGGGTGGTGGTTCACTTGTATCGTGTCAGCAGAGAAGTGATCTATACATTGGTTTGGGCCAGCAAATGGGACATTTACTTGGGGGTACTCCATATTCTGTGGAAATCAGATGTCCTAACAGACACTTTGAGGCATAGTTAAATGTTAATTTTATAGATTCAGCTTCATTAGGACAGTATTAATGTCATCTTTGAGAACTGAGGGGACTGGCTTGTTCAAAACCTTTGGGAATATGGTACTGCCCACTGTTTGTTTACTTATTTATTATGTATGTTGAAATTTCTTGATTAGTTCATCTATTGATCTGATGTTGTTAATCTTCATTCATTCCTTACTGATGGGTGTTGGTTCCATTCTCAGAACCAAGTCGGCCATTATACTAAGCTCGCACCAGCCAAAAAACTCTCGAGCTAAGTCCTTACTCATAGTGCCTCTCTCCATATTACCTCGGATCTCATTTGCCATGTACGAAACAAAATGTGTCAGACCACGCTCTCAGCTAAGTCATTGAATTTCTTGTCAAACTTTGTTGTTTACTAATTGTCAACTCCTTATAGCTCTAATTCTCACTTCACTTGTTATAAATTAAAAAAAAAAAAATATATATATATATATATATATATATATATATATATATATATATATATATAGTGTGTTCTAGTTTGTAATTGCTGTCTCTCTCTGTCTCTCTCCCCCTCCCTCCTTTCTACCAAAGTTGGTACTCTATCATACCATCGCTGGTACAGGCCTTTCTCTTTGCCCTCTGGGTATTTTTCTCACCATAGTTGGTATTCTACCTTTCCTTTTAAAGAAAAAAAAAAACTTTACTCTTGTTTTTCTGTCTCCTAATTTCTTCACTGTGTTGATTGGACATGTTGGATAAGAAGGGTTCCACGGGCTTCAAGCACTGTGTTCAGTGTAGTAGAAAAATGCCCAATGTGGATAACCACAGTTCTTGTGTTTATTGTTTAGGGGTCCCTCACCTTTTGATGAACCCCCCCCCCCTGTGACATTTGTAAAGGTTTCAGCTCCTGTACACTTGCGGGGTGCAAGAATAAATTAATGCTTAAAAGATTATTAAAATCGCCTTTCGTGGAGGCTATTTCTGAATTGGAGGGCTCACCACCTCCTAAGAGAGAACACAAAAAGAGGAGCAAGTCATTACCCTCCTCTCCTCATGGTTATGAGACTAAGCAACAGGAACCGAGACAGAAAGTCGCTAAATTGACACCATCTTCAGCTCCGAGGCCTAAACCTTCCACCTCTGCATCAGTCTGTGTTCCGAGTCCGCAACCAGCTTTGGTGCCAACTACGTCTTCGGCTCCTATGACTACATTGACAATGGCACCCACTATTACCACAACTTCAGCACCAACTCGCCTTTCGGAACCAACAATAGACGTCCCGGAGCCAGTCACTTCCCCCATCCATGTACTTCATATTGGTCCTTCAACCTCTGGTGAAGTACTTGCCCGGACCAGATAGTCCCCCTCAGTGGATTAATTTGCTGGCCAGCAGTGTATAGCCCTTTCTTAGACCATCCCACTTCATCCTCAGGGATGTCTAGACGATCCTCCAATAGTCTTTCAGAGCTGGATGTAGTGAGGCTAGTGGATCAACTTTTGGCAGCCAAAGGACTTTCTACTCCATCCAAGCCCTCCCTCCCACTCGGAGCTGAGGGATTTCATCCAAGGACTCCACAATATTTTCCTCCTTCAACCTCCTTCCTGGTTTTAGAGCACCTGTCACCAATGCCAACCACAGTTCCAACCTCTTCAGTACCGGTGGTAAATCTTATTTCAGTACAGGAGCCTACCCTTTAGTCTTCGGCTCCTTTTGAGCTGGGCCACCCTCGGGACCAAGACTGGTCTGTTGGCACCGGCTTCCCTGGCATGGCATCTCCTTTCTGAAAATCTGCCTCGGTTATGGTTGTCCTGATGGACCCATCTCTTCCTGTGGCTCCCTCCCTGGCGGGGGGGTTTTCGGAGTGGGGTGTGACTCTGGTCCAGAGGTTGTCTCTGTCTGTTCTGGGCTCCCACCCATCTTTGGGAGGATTTGCTTTCCAGGTGATGGAGAGGGCTCTGGCCTCTGCTGCCTCTCTCAGTTAGTTCCTTTGGAGTCGAAGACCTATCAGCCCCCATCCTCTGAACTGCAGTTGATACAGCCCACTACTCATGGGCACCAGGCTTGGGAACCTCAAGACACCTTTCAGCAAGGTTCCTCCTCTGCAGCAGCATCCTCAGATACTCATGTCAAGGAGGTTCCTCGCAAGAGATAGTGCAAGTGGAAGCACGTGGATTCCCCTGAGGAATCTTTGACCGAAGATAACTATGATGAAGGTGAAGGGTCCCCATGATCACTCCCTGACAATGTCTCCTTTGGAGACATCATGGAGATCCTTAAACAGTAGAGTGATTGGAAGTCCACCACCCCTTCCCCCAAGGAGTCCATATTCTTGCAGGTTTTTCGAGCCTGGCTTTCTACCTCCTTGGGTAATCCTGCCTGTGGATGAACTCATACAGTTCATTGTGCAGCGTATCTGGAATAGTCCTGATACCATTGAACCTATCCCTCGGAGGCCAGACAAAATTCTTTCACCCCCTCAGGATAATCCTCACTGGTCTAAGGCCCTTCCAGTAGATGCTATAGTTGTGATGGCAGCCATAAAAAAAATCTCGCCGAGGAGAACTCTACTGTCCATCCCCCAAACACGGAGTCTCAGGCAGTAGACAGACTAGAGAAGTGAGTGTATTCTTTAGTGACCTTTGCCATCCTGTCCCCGGATTACCTGGCACATTTTACTCGACTCCAGAGAGCTCTGATTACCAAACTATTAGTGACCCTGGTAGGAGCAGCGGCTGATGAGGTACAGGGCAAAGTTGCCTCACAGCTTCTGACCCTGGAATCCATCTCTAATTTATCCATGAGGATGATTTTCCCACTTGACCGAAGAGGCAGCTAGAGCAGCGGGTGTTGTTACAAGACGGCATGCCTGGATGCATCTATGTGACTTTACGGACCCTTTTATGTCTTCCTTCCTTAATGCCCCTGTAGAGGCCTCATCCCTTTTTGGCCCAAAGGTGAAAGACACTTTAGTCAAGTTGTGAAAAGGATGGTAAGACCTTGTCTGCCATGAGCATGCGTTTTCCACACCTCAACGATCTTATTCCAGGAATCAGTGGAGTGGAAAGATGCGTTACAAAAAGTCCCAATGTCTTTCCCGTGAGGCACTTGGTGAGTCTTTCCCCCAGGGCAGAAGGGGGAACTCAACTGGAAGACATCCTTTCAGAGGCAGAGGGAGTCCGCATAACCAGGGGGTCCAGAGATTCTTTCTCTGGGCAGCCTTACCAGCACTCCTGAAGAGCGGCCTGATTGCTTACCTCTGGAAGCAGTCGAGGGTCATTTTTCTCTGCACCACCTTGCCTGGCAAAAAATAACTTCAGATTCTTGGGTGCAAACGATAATCACCAGAGGTTATCTCATTCCCTTCAACCTTTCCCAAAGCATTTAAGGTGCATTCCCAACATAGTACCCAGTCAAAGGGAATCAGCAGCTCTAGAAATAAAAAAACTGCTTCAAAAAAAAAAAAGAGTCCTCCAAACAGTCTCTTCAGACCAAATAGAATCCAGGTTTTACTGAAGGTTCTTTTTAGTGCCAAAGAAAACAGGGGACTGGAGGCCAATTCTGGACCTCAGCATCCTAAACAAATTCGTCCAACAAGAGAAATTCCGGATGGTCACTGTACAGTCTATACTTCCTTCCTGGGCAAATATGATTGGATGTGCTCTATAGACTTCAGGATGCGTATTACCACATAAAAATGGGCAAGCGCTCCAGAAGATTTCTCCACTTCTGGCTGGGAGCCAATCACTACCAGTTCCAAGCACTGCCCTTTGGTCTCTCCACAGCCCCCAGAGTGTTCACCAAATGCATGGCAGTGGTAACAGTGAGACTACAAGGATTCCGAGTGTTTCCATATCTGGACGATTGGCTCCTCACCTCCCCAACCAAGCATCTACTGGTCTCAGCAATCCATTTCACCCTATGTCTCCTGAAACAACTAGGGATAATGGTGAATAAGGACAAATGCAAACAAATTCCTTCTTGAAGACTGGAGTTTGAGAGGCAGAATTCGATACCCAATCATGTCTAGTCTACCTCCCTCTTCACAGGATACAAAGAATCAAAACGCAACTCAGAGTGATAGTGAGGACAAAGTGCCAGTACAAGCAGTCCTTTAGCTTTTAGGATCCATGGCAGCATCTATAACAATGGTACCACTGGCAAAGCTGCATATGAGGCTTCTACAGTGGCTTTTGCTAACACAATGGTCCCCTTTGAATCTCCCCGTGTCATCTCAGATCAGAAAGGTGCAAACAAAATTTGCATTGGTGGATGAAGCCAGAAGAGGACTTGTGGTGTCAACCTTTCTCCCCTTCTCATCCCAAAGCCATAGTGACCACGGATGCCTCCCTGATCAGGTGGGGGGGGGGGGATTATCAAGGAAAGACTGTCCAAGGCACTTGGTCACCCATAGAGGCCAATCTGCATATCAATGTTCTAGAACTGAGGGCGGTGCCTCTAGCATTGCAAGCATTTCAATCTGCTCTCCCTTCAGGAACAATTGCCATCCAGTCCGGCAACATGTCAGTAGTCTGGTACATCAACAAACAAGGTGGAACCAAGTCCTACCCATTGTGTCGAGATGCCATGAGAATTTGGCAATGGGTGATTGCTTCCGACCACTTTCTGATAGCAATGCACATTCCTGGGAACTCCAACTTGATTGCAGACAAGCTGACCAGATGCCTTCTCCTGCCTCATGAGTGATCCCTCAGTCCTGCAATAGTGAAGAAGATTTTCAGTCGCTTGGGGCCAACCTTGCTGTGACTTATTCGCATCCCCCTTAAACCACAAATGCAGCAGCTACTTTGCCCTGATCCCCCCAAAGGGGGAGTCTCCGAGGGATGCTCTTGTACATGATTGGCCCACAGGACGTCTTTATGCCTACCCCCCAGTACCTCTAATTCCCAAATTTTTGATGAAGGCCCGTCTTTTGAGAAGCAGAGTGATCTTCACATCTCCCTACTGACCATGACAAATTCGGTTCCCCTTCCTTTGGCCTTATCTACTACAGTAACCTTCGATTCTGGATCCAGGTCCGGAACTATTGTTGCATCAACAAGGATTGACATATCCAAATTTATTGAACCTCAAGCTGACAGCTTGGTATCTCCACTTCCGATGATTGCCAGACAGAACAACTTGTCCTTCCCTGTCCACAGCATCCTTCTGGCTTGCCATAAACCTTCCACCAGGAAACTTTACTTCAGCAAATGGAAGAGATTTATTATATGTTCTTGTGAGAAAGGGATAAATCCCTTCTCTGCATCAATATCAACAGTTTAGACTACCTGTCGAATCTTCGTCAATCAGGAGCTGCAGCTTCTTCAGTTTGAGTATACCTTGCAGCAATTTCTAACTTCCACAACGGTTTTAAAGACTCATCCTTAATCTCTCACTGTCTCTGTAAAACTTTTTTGAAGGGAGTTCTTCACATTAGACCCCCCCCCTTCAAACAACAGATTAAACCATGGAATTTGACATTGGTTTTACAAGCCTTGACTCAACCTTCTTTTGAATCTGCTGCAATTGTGACCTACAATTTTTGTCCTGGAAAACCATATTCTTAGTGGCCATTACCTCAGCGAGATGGATTTCTGCATTACAGGCATTATCTATTAAACGTCCGTACATGGGACAGAGTATCACTATGGACTAACCCTTACTTTTTACCTAAAGTTATCTCTAGTTTGTCAATTAATCAGACGATTGAATTACCAGTCTTCTTCCTGAATTTCTCAAACAAAGGAGAGTATACATTGCATTTGCTTGATCTGCACAGACAACTCCATTTTTATCTTGACAGATCTAAACTCATACAAAAGTCTGACCTATTGTTCATATCATGCTGAGGACCAAAATTGGGAAAACCAATTTCCAAGGTTACATTGTCCAAATGGTTGAGAGACTGCATATCCTTTATTTTTCAATGAAACAAGGCTTATTTACCTTCTGAAATCAACGCACATTCACAAGATCAGTTGCAACATCTGTTGCTTTTCATGCGAGAGCGTCCATGGATGACATTTGTGTGGCAGCAACATTGGCCCTCTCCTCTTACATTTATCACTCACTATAAATTGGATATGGTCTCCAGGGGAAAGCATCCTTTGGTTCAGTGGTACTCAGGAATATTCTTCCATAGGGCCTCCCAGGAAACAAGATATCTAGGGACTCTGCACCATCTGCAAGGAATGAATGAAAAATAACATCATTAGGTAAAGAAGTTATGTTCTTACCATAACATTCCATCTGTGTTGTTGATTTTCATTCATTCATTACAACCCACCAACCCCCTCTGAAGGACTCTTGGAGGTTCGGCTATGGTCCTATCGTAGGATAAGGCAGTTGCTCAGAAAAAGCCTCCACTTTCTCTCTCCGGTCTATCCTTTCCTTATAGGCAAACTCGATCTGAGGTAATATGGAGGGAGGCACTATGGGTAAGGACATAGCTCAAGCGTTTTTTGGCTGGCGTGAGCTTGGTATAAAGGCCGACTCTGTTCCGAGGATGGGACCAACACCCATCAGTAATGAATGAATAAAGATCAACAAAACAGATGGAATGTTATGGTTAGAACATAACTTCTTTTTCCTTGGATTAGCTCCGCTGGGCAGAGCCCATTATCAGAGGGGACCTGAGGAAAATCCTGCAGTTATTGCGCAGGTTAAAATCTCAGAAAACATGAAATGTGTCATTTGTATAAAATGACACATCTAGACAAGCTGGCTTTCCTTCTGTGGGTAAAGAATAAAGTGAATGAGAGTTCAACTTGTCAAATTCAGTTCCCCTATGTTGAGCTCTGACTGCTTTTATATATGGGAAACCACTGTCAGAGGTTTCTATTTGCATAGTGGTAGAGACTTGATTTTCATGAGCTTTTCTGTTTTTTCCACATATGTGTCATTTAGCATAAAGAAATACAAGTAAGGAAGGTTTTGGAGGCAAAGCTTCCCACATGAGAGATCCAAGAGTGGTTTGCTGCCTGCAAAACATCACTTTTTATTGTGAGTTTTGTTGAGCTGAGGCTTTGAATGGTGGTTTCATTCACTTGAAACTCTAGAGAATTGCACTTAAAGAAATTTAGGGTAACCTAGATAAATTACATATCAAGAGTGTCATCAACACACAGTAGCTGTTGTTCATTAAAGCTCATCATACAAACACAGATATAAAGCAACATCATAAAGCACACTATTTATTTGTCTTTGTTGACTGGAATACATGCCCCTTTTCAATGGAGGGGCTCCATATTCACATACCTAAACGATATACAAAATATTTTCATTTTCGCATTATACATGTTATTTCATCTTAGTTACCTATACATCAAGCATACGTAGTTAACTGTAAAGTATCCTTACTGAGTGTAGAAGAAAAAACAATGTAAATAATAATTACCTTTTGTTAATTCTAGGAGATGTACTGAAGCTATTATGTGTAGCAAAAAATGAGATTTTGGTGTGTAGGACTAAGAATAACTGAAAATAATTTCTAAAGTCTGGAAAATGTAATTTGACATTCAGAAGATTTTTATTTATTATTTTATTTTACATTTGTTGACCCGGATAGTCCGTCTGGGTGTGAGCCCATTTTCAGTGGAGGCCCGTGATAGGAAGATGATTAGTAAAAGAAAGATTAGATATTATGTTATTGCACAGGGAGGAACTTGAATTTCTGATCACCTTTTTTTAAAATTATGCCTTTCACATAATTTGCCTGACCTGCTATGGAAGAAGTTTAAATACTCTTTGCTACTAATCCTGGTAGAACTGAGATTTGTCTTCTGGCTGTATATACTAACGTTATTACTATTTACTGTTACTTTATTTCTCATGCTCTTCTTAATGAATGTGAAACGGGGTAACTCCTCAAAATAATAAGAGTTGTAAAGATCAGACAAATACTGCCAGTGGAGACAAGTGCATTAGGGATAGTATTCTTAGTGAGACTGATGTCATTAGTATTAAGGTACTTACTAGTCCTCAGACATCAGTCTGACTGGACTGGTTATTGTACTTGGATGCCTCTTCACTTTCAAAAGAGATTTCATGCTCTTGAGCTCATTTTGGCTAGAAATCCAGTGGTAGTCAAAAGGGTCCTCTGTGTATCACTTGTGAATAGATACCACAGGAAAACCTGCATCAACATCATGAGCTGAGAAAAAACAGCCATTAAAGAATGTCTGTGATACCACAGTCTTCATCAAGCTGTGACTGGTTTGAAAGAAAAAAATCCAAACAGCATGTAGGTTTTTCATGTGGAAATGTCTACAGTTTTTGCATGCAGTGCTTTGAATCCAAGTTGGATTTCTGTATCTCCCTCATAACTTAACAGGGACCCATGATAAAGGCATCCTCAAATTGAGAGATTGCTGACAGCAATAATAGGATGGCTTTTAACCTTAGTTCTTGTCCCAAGTCCAAATGGCTGAGACTACATAAACAAAAGAAAACTGTGTTGTGAAATTATTTGCAAGGGTCATGGCAATATATCATTAATTTTACACTCCAGAGAAAAATCAGTAATCACTATAACCGTATCATCTAATACACAGGTGACTCTGTTTATTCACATAGCATAGCTTGAACTACATCCCACTACCACTGAAATCCATTCAAATGCAAACTTATTTAAAACACAACTAAAACTTCACGTACCAAATCAATGGATCTGCTCCTTTACATTTCTAGTATAAATATGACAATTTTCAGCTTGCCATATCTTCTCTTCATTCAGGATCCTGTACCCCACAACTAATCTTCACCAACACGTGAATAGTTTTAGCATCTCCCAGCCATATACATAGTTTGTGACATTGCTCAGCCCCACATCTGTGAATCGAATACAATAAACCTTATGATTTCCTTATTTATAGTGGTCTCTAAACCTGCTTTATGCCTCACTTCTAACTGTAATATCTGTTGCCATATCTAGTTCCATCTTTCAACATAATTTATTTGAATTTCAAACCATAATCACATGATCTGTTATCTGTCTGGCAAACCCCCAAAACACATCTTCAGATGCTCATTGTTCAACATCTGCTAACACAAAAGTATCTTTTTTACTGTAATAGTTCCATGTACTTTCATATATATGTAATCTAATTAGCAAGTATATGTGTAATTATTAATATATATTATTTAATGCCTGTATATGTATGTATGTATATATATAAGATATATATATATATATATATATATATATGTATATTACTAAATGTCTGTTTAAAAATGTTTGTAATATGTTGGAGCTTTTCTCTCCAGGCTTCCGATGAAAAATGATTTTTGACAGCTCAGCTAGGCAAACTTGGTAAAATTAAAGCAACATAAAATAAAAAAATAAAGAAATAAATGTTTCTGTAAACTTATCTGATTTTTGTACGTATCTCAAGAAGGAGTAATGTCCAAGTACAGTAGTGTAGCAAGGGTGTAGGGTAAGAGGGGCAATTGCCCTAGGTGCAAAGTATTGGGGACTTGGTCAGCCTGTTCTAATTTCTAATGCAATACTGGCTTTTAAAAGCCAGTATTGCATTTGCAGTCAAACCTAATCATTGTAGTACTCTGTGTGTGGTCTAAACAGTGGCAACTGCTTGCTACATTGTAGCAAGCAGTTTGCTACAATTTAAAAGTAAAAAAAAAAAAAAATCACTATTTCTTTTTTTTTTTTTTTTTTTTAACTAAAACCTATGTGCTGTAAAGCTGCACTATTTCTTTTTTAAGTAAAACATGAGTGCCTAATGCTCCGTGGAGGTAGGGTATAAACTTAAGCAACTGTTTGATACATTTGTATTAAGCAATTTGCTACAGTTTATAACAAGAAGAAATTTTTTTTTTAATAAACTGAAGGAGGTTTGGGGACAGGGCACAGAAATGGGACATGAATGGCTAGGTAGGAGGGAGGGTGTGTGTGTTGTGTATCTGCCCACCTGATTGGTGTGACAGTAGAAGGAACGTTTGTTTTTTGTTCTTCAGTGAAAGAGCTAGGGGCGTGGGCATGGATCTGTAATAGCAATCAGCCTAATACAGTAAAGTGCTTTTTTATGGCTCCTCACTTGATGAGTTGAGGGTTTTGGGTGTTGGTTCAGCCAGCTATGCTTCTCAGTGAAGTGTCTGTTTTTTCGAACTAACCTTAGTTCACATTCATCAGGAAGTTAAACTGCAGAATGAAAAATAGATTCTTTTAAGGAGTGCTGTGTGCTAATGCATTTTATCTAGGCAACAGTGAATGAGCAAAATATGTGCCTTTCTCCACTCCTCAGAGCAAAATTCTTATAATGAAAATGCTACCAGAAGTCATACACCAGTCTTAATAACACACATTCTTTGGGCTTCTCAACAATTAAGGCATGCTGTGCATTCTCTCTCACACTTTAATTTCAGACCCATTCATTTTCTGAGATGCCTAATACACTGAAACTTTCACAGAGATGGATACAGACCCATATCTCAGTGCTCTTCGCCTTTAATCTTAGGTCTTTCTTTCAAGACAGTGTAGTTACAGTACTGCTAGGATTTTTATTTACAATGTGCCAGGGCTGCTGTGCAGATAGCATGTGCTCAGACATTCAGTTTCACTTATGAGGTCATTGTTTACTCTTCTATGAAGTCATTCCAAACTATTTAACTCCATCTATTTTCATTAGTCACCCCAGATTGAGCTCGATTACAGTGTTCTGAAACATTTGTTAATTTATTGTCTAAATTTCGAACAACAAACAATCATTTATCTAACTCTGCATGTTTGAGTTTCATCCTAACCATTTTCACTCATTGTTTTTCGTCCATGATCCTTCCTGAGAATGTAAGTTCTTCAGTGGAGAACAGCTTCCTGTCAGCTTCCTGTCATCTAACAGCATGTGGAATGTCTGTTGTGCCATGACACACCCTCATATGCCTTCCTTTGCACTGTCAGTAGCACTACAGAAGGAGAAAGAGGAAGGCAGATTTGCAGCATATCCTGTTCATAGATTGGTACTAGGCTTATCGGCCCTAGGGCCTATACAAGCCTAGCCATAACAATTCCCTGGCTATTTCTTCCCACAGTATTTACGTTACTTGTAGGATTTTTATTTCCCATGCGCCATGTGTAAGAATATGGCTGTCCCAATTTCTAAGCAACAGTAGAACCAACACAGTAGTGAGCATAAAAATTAAATTTACTGGTGCATAAGATTGTTTTTTACCCAATTAAAATGTCTCAACAGTTATACGATCCTGTTATCCATTCCTTAAATAAAACAAAAACCCTGAAAACAGTAATAGTGCAGCTAAGTAATCAAAGTTATATAATGCAATTGTATATAAATGCTTGAAAAACAAAAATAGCATTCTTGCCTAAAATTTGCAATATTAAACAAAAAATGTGTGTGTGTGGATTTATAAAATGTCAAGAGTTCATACTATAGAAGCATCTACTGGTATAAATACATATAGCAGTGTATATATATAAAAAAAAAGCCAACATTAGTCCGCATTGTCTGTGGACCAAATTCTGAGGTTCTGTCTGGTACCCCCACCCTGGTGATTGCTGAACCCAAAACTCAGAAGGTAAAACAAATAAATATCGCTGTGGTCTCTGAGGCCATCTATACTTTTAGGATTGCTCTTTCTTGTGATTGCGTCCTCTGCTCCCCAGATGCCAGTCCAAACACTAGCCCAAGAGTGTATGGTGCTGTTGGGAGTTTGCATGTTCTCCCTGTGTGTATGTGTTGTTCTTCCCACCTCCAAAAAAATGCTCTGCCATAGCTACAACCATATTGCCAGATTTGCCCCTGGCTGCACTTATAGAACCCACCACTGCCAGAACCTGAAGCAACTAGAGTGGCTAGAACTGCCCAGTCTAATTCAATGCAATCAACTCCAAATAGCACACAAAATTTTGTACCACCCTGAGGATACCCCCTCACTCATAAATATCATTAAGCTCTATAGCAACTTGAGATCCCTGCGATCAGCCAACAAACTACTGCTCCAAACCCACAAAGCTAACAATGCTGCTGGTGAATCCCTGTTTGCCAATTTTGTTGGCAAAACCTGGAATTCATTGCCAAAACATATAACCCTACAAGCCTCCATAGGTCTATTCAAAAATAACCTCAAACAGTATCTCAAAATGAACTGTCTCTGCCCGTTTACCAATCTTAATTAAGTTAAATACTAAAGGAGAATCTCTAAATATCAAACAGGTAAGTATTTCACCAAGCTCTGTATGCTGTCTAATGTCTCCTGCCTTTAATTGTGTCTGACCATGTGAATTGTGTATCCCTATTAGGGAACACCATGAACCATTGTATATACTCACTTTGTTTTTTATTCTTTGTTGTAAATGTTGTTTTTATACTTTTCTATATTTTATATTTTTTAAATGTTATCTTTGTAATTTGTCTAAGTGGAGCTTTTCTCCCCAGGCCTCCACTAAAAATGGACATATATCCAGTCGGACTATCCCAGTAAACAAATGTAAAATAAAATAAAATAAATGCTGAGTGGTTCCAGCAGCACAGACTGTACATGGTGCCCTATAGGGTGAACAGTTGTATAGACCAACCACTTTGGGCATCTATTATAGTACATAGTATGTTCAGGATCGGTGAACACGGATCACAGACTACCCACCATGGCAGGGCTAGCCTCTTGATGCTGTGAAATATGTTTCTAGGTGATTCAGATTGTTGATAACATCACCAAATGGGCATGTTTATTTGCCAGTGATAAGTGGGATGATGACCTGGCCTACTCTGACTTACGCCAGAGACTCATGCTAAGATTGGGAGGGAAGTATGGCCCCTATCGGCTAATTTGTGTCCGCCATAAAGCTTAGCAGCCCTAAGCTACTGGCCAGCTGGTGTCCAATTGCCCAGCTTGTGTTTGCTGTATTGAGTGAAAGCTAGATATAAAACCAATCAGCCTCCCAAATATGAGCTAAGAATTGCTACATTCAGTGTACATTCTCTGTCGAGATGGAGCTTGGAAGTGGATAACATGATGGTAAGGAGGAAGCTGAATATCCTATGCATCCAGGAGACAAGATGGAAGTGGAGTGCAACAAAGCCATTTAACTTGGGATCAAGTCTATTTCTCAGGAAGTGAAACAGTTGGCCCACATCATAAACCAGTGGTTGCCACAATCATCTGTAATCAATGGACACAGAAGGCTTTAAGGTCAACAGAGACCAGGCTGAAGACCTGGGAGTTGACTAGAGAGAAAGCACAACAGTTCAAGGAATTACTCAGGGCTCCAGCACCTCAAGAAGAAGAGAAAATACATGAAGCTGAAGAAGAATGTTAGCACCTCAAAACAACACATGAGGACTACATAACAGATATGAGACTGAGCCAGGTATGGAAATAAGGTACATAAGGAAAGCCGGTGGTAGAATTCAGAAGTCCAGGAAACCATCAAAAGAAAGGAGTAGTGCAGGAAAAAGTGGGTGGTAGGACCAGGCTAGGAAGGAATATTGGAATAATAAAGAGGCTAAGAAAGGAGTTTTAATAGCAAAGAACACTGCATCAGAGGTACTGTAACAGCTTCTGGAAAGTGACTCAGTAGGTGGCAGAAACTCTAGCAGATTACAAGGCAAATAAAGAAAGATAAAGAAGATAGACACCTTTCATAAGGGATGCCAACAACAGTCTGCTTACAAGGCCACAGCACATCAAAGACAGATAGAAGTGGAACATCTAGCAGCTTCTGAATGAAGATAATCTCACAGAAGCTGTACTGCCCCAGACACAGCTTATGATGAGAGAAGAGGAGCTCACCATAGAAAAAGTAAAAGATAGCACTAAGGAAATGAAGTCAGTGAAAGCAGCAGTCTCAGATAAGGTAATTGCAGATATGATAAAGATGCAGGGTGGTGTAAGGGAGAAGTGGCTCCTGAGGGTACTGACATCAGTATGGAGAGAAAAGTACATCTCAGCGACTAGAGAACAAGTATGCTAGTGCCAGTGTTCAAGAACAAAGGGGGCATTCACAGCTGTGGTCAGAACAGATGTATCAAAACTTGTGTTATGTTGCATGAAATTTCTGGAGAGGGTGATTTGATAACTGAATACACAGAGTAATAGAAAGTAAGATAGGAGACGAGCAGTTTGGATTCGGATCAGGATGCAGCACAACTAACCAGATGTTTGCAGTAAGACAGATACCTGAGAAGAAGGTGAAAATGAGAAGAGTCCAACTAGGCATTCGTAGACTTGGAGAAAACATATGACAGTGTCCCAAGAAAGTCCCAGAAACATTGGTAGAATTAGTGCAAGCAAAGTACAAGGACCCAGTAACTTAAGTACAAACAATGCTTGGCCTCACAGAGGGGTTCCCATTGGAAGTGGGTGTGCATCAGGTTTCAGTTCAGAATCCACTACTGTTCATGCTAGTGATGGACTATATTAGCAAACAGGGGGACAGATCAACCAAGTTGCTCTATGCAGACTTAGCATTAAAGGCAGTTTGAGCAAGAACTTCAGCAAAGGTCAGGTGGAATGGAATGCAAAACTGAAGGTACATGGGGTGAAGCTGAGTACAGGTAAGACAGTTGTAATGGTAGTAAATAGGGAAATCAGAAGAAGCTGAAAATTGAGATAGAAGGGAAACTAGTACAACAGGTTAACGGCTTCAAGTACCTGGTGGTTGTTCAGGAAAAGTAAAGTCTGAATGAGGAGGTCAAAGCTATAATCTGAGTAGTTGCAGCCATCTTGGCACACAGTGTTAGGTGTAGTATATGACAGAAAAATGCCAAGGAAGCTGAAAAGTAAGGTGTACAAAATAGTCGTGCAACCAGTACTACTGTATGGTTCAGAAACTTAAGTAGAGCAGTTGAAGATGGCTGGTAGGATGCATATTCTGGGGTAAACTTAAGGAATGAGGACATAAAAGCATTAGTCAAAGTAGCTCCAGTTGGAGAAAAAGCCAAAAAGAAATTATGGTGGTTTGGGCACATGCAGAAAAGCAGACGACAATCTATTGAAGAAGATTTGGGACAGACAGGAAGAAGGAAAGAGAAAATGAGGGTATCCAGCAAAGAGGTGGATGGATTTGTGCTGTTCTAAGAAGATACGCCTGGGTACATAATCAAAAGTTTGCTGATTAAGTTAAATCTTCAATTTTTAATTCTTCTTTTAATAAAGAAGTTGTATTTGGCCCTTTTGTTACTCATGTCCTTAAACAGTATGATGAAAGAAGGAAATTAGTTCAGGAAGTTAACATACCAGGTCCCTCCTTGTAAATCCAATAGATCCTGTTCTTTCTTCAAAAAAATTCAACAGTCTCTGCCTATTAATAGAAAAACGGGCACAAAGATAAGATGGCAAGAGGGGAATTAATATTAACAAAAGATACAGGAATCTTTTTCAGAAAAGGGGACAATCTACACCTTTAGAATAATTACCTGCATTTCCCAACTCCCTACTTTCTGCCACTGTACCTGTAACTCTGTCCCAGACAGTGGACCTCAGTCATTCCGTTTGCAATCATGTTAAGCCTATGAATAGTAAGTCTGTTGCCTTTAGGCCACTGAGGCAAAGGTATTTATTTCAGATTGTGATTCCAAAGAAAAAAAATTGCCAGGAGACTATTTCTAGATCTTTTCTTTCTCAGATCCTCTGTGTAAACGCAATCAGTTCTCTGTATTACCTGTAGGTTATCCACAGCTCTAAGAGTATTCCCAAAGAGCCTAGGTCATGGAATTTCCAGGCAGTCTCCTATGTCTTTATTTGGACAACTTTCTTATCTTTGCAAAGTCTTTGTCTCCTTCCTCATAAGTCCGGGAGTTACAGGATAAATATCCAGAAACCCCTCTTTCTGTAATACAGGACTGTATTTTTAGGGTTCATGAGGAGCTGGCATAATCATCCTTTGGAATTTCTGATTCCTGTTTTGGGCATTACCAAGAAGGAACTGCATGGGTGGAGACTGTATATAATTCAGAATTCTGACCTGCCCCCCCCCCCCTTATATTGTAGAATAATCTGTACCAACAAATGCCTTGGAATTTGTATGTGGAGCATTTTCACTGAGGTTAAACGGTTCATTCCATGGAATATCTCAGGCAGGCTAAAGCACATTGATGTGAAAGGAGTACTAGCTGTAATCTGTGCAACAGTAGCTCTTTTTCTGCTGTTTCAGGGATCCTTGTACTTGAATACAGACCAGACCACAGTGAATATGGCACTTCAACTAGCAGAGGAACACCACGTCTTTTCCTCTGTGCCAGCTGGCTATGATAACTTGGGAGGTAGCCCCACAGCATTTCTTGATCCTCCAAGCATCCTAAATTCTGTTAGAGCAGTTTGTAGTGGGTTGCAAGCTGAGGATAACCAGGACAGAACCTCACTAATTGAAATGACATGAATGGTTTTCCAGGGATTTATCCACTTGTGGAGAACACCTTAAGTAGATCTGTTTGCCTCTTTTCAAAATGGATGCTTAACTGCAGTCTTTTCTAGGACTCTTTACAGGTAGACCAATGGGGCAGATGCATGTCCACCCTTTGCACTAATATGTAGGGTCATTCTCAAGATTCAGAGGTACTTTTCAAAGATCTTTGTGGTAACTTCCCTCAGGCCCAGGCAGCAGTTGTTCTCCCTTGAAATAAAATTGGCCATGGGGAGTTGCCATAAATTTATTCATAGAGTGGATCTACTAAAACAAGACCAGGGGTGTTTTGCTGTACCCCAGTCTCAAATTACAAGTGACTGGATAATTCAATTCTAATCCTTTTAAGGCACTTCTTACATGTGAGCATGCAGCAGCTATTAAAGGAGGTAAGAACACTTTCTAGAGCTTGGGCCAGCTGGAGAACAACCAAAGCCCCACTTGACCATCTAAAATATCGTCAACTCAGGAATGACACAAAAAAATCTATTTTACTGGATAAAAAAAGCTTCTACCATAATCTCCTACAAAAACACCGAAACAACCCCCAAAAGTTCTGGGCAGGCTTAAATCAACTACTTCATCTGGGACATTCTACCACCCCAACCCCAGATAACCATACCCATAGTTCCCCAGAGACCATAGCTAGTGCTTATAATAACTTTTTCACCAAAACAATCCAGTCCCTAACAAATCACCTAACCTCCACAAACTTAAACCACACACCTAATTTATCCACAAATCACCCCGAATTTAGCCTCCAACCAATATCCACTAGTTTAGTTTTATCAAAATTCTCCTAAAAAAACTAAAACCTACCACCCTCGCTGCTGACCTCCTCCCTGCAGAGTACCTACAAATAGCTGCAGATGCCATTGCATGTCCCATATCTATCCTTATCAACAGAACCTTATCCGAAAATGCTATCCCCTCCCTCTGGAAAATATCCCACTCCATAAAGGTGGTAGCTCAATAGACATGTCTAACTATAGACCCATTGCCATTCTTTCCCTACTAGCCAAAATAATGGAGAAATGTGTACACAAGCAACTAATGCAATACCTTACACAGAATAACTTGGTATCCAACTCCCAGCATGGCTTCAGACCATACCACAGCACCACTTCAGCCTTCCTTTCCTTTACTAATGCAGTAAACAATAACAGAAATGACAGTAGGCTAACCTCTGCCCTCTTCTTTGACCTATCAAAAGCCTTTGACATGGTCAACCATGAACCTCTCATTCTTTCTCTAAAATCTGTTTCCCTCAACACGCACACTGTCCAGTGGTTCCAGTCTTACCTAACTGGTAGACAACAGGTGGTACTATGGCAGGGCAAACTCTCCAGTCAGCTACCTCTCACACTTGGTGTCCCTCAAGGCTCCATACTAGGCCCACTACTCTTCTCTATTTTTATCAATAATCTTCGCACTGCTATCCCTAAAGCTACCTATATTCAATATGCAGATGGATTCCACTCTCATCTGTTTAGCCACCTCCCCATCCGAACTACAAATCTTAACCCAAAATACATTTAACACTATTGAGAACTGGCTCACCAACCAATGCCTACTACTGAACCCCAATAAAACTAAACTTCTACTCTTCACCCCCACTAGTAGATCTGCCACACTTTCATTCTCTGTCACATCTAACAATGGCATCACTATCTCCCCAGATCAACACACTAAACTTCTAGGGGTTATCATAGACAATAATCTCAAATTTGACCTACATGTCAACAAAACCGTGCAGACCATCAATAAGAAACTTGGGTCACTGTATAGAAATAAGACACTCTTAGCCCCACTGGCTAGGACTGAAATTGCCCAATCACACCTACTCTGTACTCTTTTATATGCCTCAGCTGTGTACTCAAACCTCAGTAAAACCGAACTAAGTAAGCTGTCCCATACCTACAACCATATTGCCAGATTCGCCACTGGCTCCACCTATAGAACCCATCACTGTCAGAACCTGAAACAACTAGAATGGCTAGAACTGCCCAGCTTAATTCAATTCAATCAACTCCTAATAGTGCACAAAGTTCTGTACCACCCTAAAGATACCCCCTCTCTTATAAATATTATTAAGCCATATAGCAACCTGAGATCCCTACGGTCAGCTGACAAATTACTGGTCCAAACCCACAAAGCTAATAACTCAGCTGGTGAATTCCTGTTCACCAACTTTGTTGGCAAAACCTGGAATGCCTTGCCAAACTATGTAAATCCTACAATCCCCCAAATGTGTCTTCAAAAAAAACCTCAAACAGTATCTCATATTGAGCTGGCTATGCCCATGTACCAACCAGGATTAAGTTATAAAGCAATAGCATAATCAGTAATTATCATAACATCTAACTACATCACCATGCTGTGTATCCACTCTTGTAATTGCGTTTGTCCATGAGAACTGTGAGTCCCTACTAGGGACTAACTGTGAGTTACAATCTTACTTGTAATTGTGTCTGTTCATGACAACTGTGTGTCCCTGCTAGGGAACTTTACTAAACCAATGTATATAAGATATATTACCACTTTGTTGTTATATTACCACTTTGTTTTTATATATTCTAATAGTTTTCTAACTTCTTGTGTAACCTTTGTATGTCTGTCAATGAGAACTGTGAGTTCCTACTAGGGAACACTTCTAAACCAATGTACATAAGGTATATTACCACTTTTTTATATATATTCTAATTGTTTTCTAACTTCTTGTAACCTTTTGTATATTTGACTATGTGGAGCTTTTCTCCCCGGGCTTCTGCTGAAAATGGACATGTATCCAGTTGGACTATTCCAGTAAAGAAATGTAAAATAAATAAATAAAATAAATAAATAAACTACATACACAAAATAAATGACTAAGGACTCCTGCACAGTGTTGCAACATCAAGTATACTAAAAGTAATGCTAAAATTTAAATGTTAAACACAACTTTTGATAGGTATTTAATGTGGAAGTGACATATCCCCCACCCCCACCCAGTAACCCCTATGTAGGAAGCTTTGCAGCCTGCTCTTCCAGACTAACAAATGTAAAATAAATAAAATAGTAGAAACTCTTGTATCAGTAAGTGGAAAAATATTTCTAGTTGGTGCCTAGCCAACAACAAAGGCCCTAATAGGGATTATGTATCATTGATTCTTAAGTATTTGTGTAAGTTGATATCTTTTGGCCTATCTTATTCCTTTATCAGGGTTTGCCTTGCTGCCATTTCAGCATGTTTGCTCAGGACTCCATCCCTGTCCTCTTCATTTTTAGTTAAATAATTTTTGAAAGGGGTTTTATACATGAGGACATCGAGAAAGAAGGTAGCTCCTTCTTAGTACATTAACTTTGTGCTTGAAAAACGAACCGTGTTTTATACATGAGGGCATCGAGAAGGAAGGTAGCTCCTTCTTGGTATATATTAACTTTGTGCTTGAAAAATGAACCGTGTCTCCATTTGTACCCACTCGTGCAGATTTACTTCTCATTACTTGGAAAACTGTTCTCATTACTCGGACACCTGTAAGAAGAGTGTCTTAAGAACAAATCCCACTTTTATGCCCAATGTAGTCTCCGAGTTTACTTTGAATAAAGCTATCAGTTTCCCTGTGTTTTATCCAGATCCTCAGAACCAGGAAGAAAGGATTCTACATTTTCTAGATGTGCACAGACAGCTCTTCTTGACAGAACTAAGTCTTTAGAAAAGCTGATTGTCTCTCTATTTCATATGATTGGGACTAAGAAAGGACAACCCATATCTAAACAAGCTGTTTATAGATTGCTGCCCTTGGCTGTCTTTTTTTTTTTTTTTTATTCCCACATAGGCATATCTATTCCAGACAGTATCAAGTCACAGTCCTGAGAGCCTTATCCTCTATAGTGGCATACTGGAAAAGGGGTGGACTCTAGAAGCATTCTAGAGGCAGCAGCTTGGTCCTCTGTACATATCAAAGAAAAGTCTGCAGGCAGCTGGAGTGAAACAAGCCCCAGGGGTGGACAGTGGGAAACGCTTGAATATTGAGAATTATTATGGCCATTGCACCTTAATGCTGGTCTACCCTCGGACTTAATGGGCAGCTTTCTTTATGTCCAGTTTTGAAAATGTGTGCAGCTAAGTTATAATGTACAACAACTTACAACAAATGCTTTTTAAGTGAAAAAAAAATACTTTGATGTTAAAAATTGTGTTTATTGCCACTAAAATTACTAATGTACTGTGATTCTATTAATTTTATGTTTTTGTAATAGGTTCATAGGTTCATAGGTTCATACTAGGCTATCTGCCCGAGGGCATTTACAAGCCTAGCCCATCGTTTTGTGGCTTACGCCACCCCTTTAGTATGGGGAACTATACCCATTATTTTGCTGTGCCTCTGTCGAGCAGTGACACTGAGGTTATCCCTGGGGTATATCTGTGATCTCCCATCCATTGGTCAAGATTTCTCTTGAACAAGGCCAGCGAGGTGCTCTGCCTCACATGTACCGGGATTTTGTTCCACAGCATAGGGAGTCTTTGGGTGATGAATCTATCCCTCCAGCACGTCCTATTAATAGCCGTGTCAAGGTTTAAGTCTCCCGCCCTTGTGGCTCTGATGGATCTAGATTTTTTGAGGTGAAGCATATTCATCAAATCTGGGTTTGACATGGCCTTGTATGTTAGGCAAGGTCACCTCTGAGCAAGCGGTAAGCGACTGAATAGAGCTGGAGTTCTTTCAGTCGGGCAGCATAGGACAGATTTTTGAGACCCTTTATCCTTTTGGTGAGGAACTTTTGTGGCCTCTCCAGCTGCTGCAAGTGTCGGGTCAGATACATTCCGAATGGGGCATTGTACTCAATCATTGGTCTGATGAGTGATGAGTAAAGGGAGACTATGACCTCCCTTGATCTAATGTGTTTTAGAGAATTATAAGTTTTGTTTTGAGGAAATTTATGGACAAATTAATTTTTAATGAACAAAAAATGTTTAGTGTGGTCACTTTCATAGGTTGATGGGATTTGAAAAAAAATTGATGTTAAGTTGTCAATCTCGCCTTCATTCTTGCTTGATGGGTTCGGAGCCGATCCTCGGCTCCGACTCGGCACTTGCTTTAGCTCGAGAACTCCTTTTACCAGCTCGAGGCAGCCCCATATCCCATGATGCAAGGCGGTAAGTACCCAGATCTCGTTTGCCGCTTCGCTTGGGAGGTCTTCTTTTTACCAGCTCCTGGTAAGTTGTTCACATTTGTGATATTTAAGCCCCTTTTTAGTCTAAAACTCATTTATTGATAGTTTAAGTTTATTTTTCTAACCTTTCTGACAGAAATTCCCTGTCTCCTTAAATTTTTTGTTAGTCAATTTTTTCCCTATCCCATCCCCCCCCCCTGTTAGGGTGTGTGTGTTGGTTTTTTATAGAATACCTCTTGGTATTTTGTTAAGTTAATTTTGACTGGTGTGTGTGTGTGTTGTGTTTTTCGGCACCATGTCAAAGGAGAGGGTCTCAGGTTTTAAGAAGTGTGACTCGTGCTGTCAGAAGATGTCTCTGACAGACGGTCACACTTCTTGCCTGTATTGTCTGGGCCCTCTTCACCTGCAGGACTCCTGTGCTATTTGTCACTCCTTCAGCCAGAGAGTCCTGCAGGAGACGTAATAAGTTGATTCTTAGGGGCCTGGAGGGCTCTCCGGCTAAGTCGGCTCCACCAAAATCAACAAAACCTGCCAAGGCCCAGGCTTCTGTATCTAAGCCTGCGGCCTCGGCTCCGACTCGTACTGAGTCGAGATCGGCTCCGGCTGGAGCCGATTCTGGCTTGACAAAGCTTTCGGCACCGATGGCTATCGGTGCCGAATCTGTATTGTCCACGTCGATGTCGGCTCCGATCGGTTCCGACACCCATGTGGCACAGGCATCGGTGTCGGCTCCGATCGGCTCCGACACCGTTACTTTGGTGGCTGTATCGGCTCCGGCTGGAGCCGATACATCGAGGCTTCCTGTCGGCTCCGAGAAATCGGCTCCGACAAGATCTGTAGTATCGGCTCCGATGGCTCATTCCAGGAAGAGGTCGAGGTCTCCTTCCTTGGAGCCGATACTTTCGGCTCCGACTTCACCTCTTCTATCGGAACGGAGCCATCGGAGCCGATCTTCAAGGTCATCCAGGTTGTCAGATCATGACCTAGAGAGAGTGGTCAGTAGATTACTCAAGTCACAGGTACTGGCCCAAATGTTACACAGTCCGTCTCAGCAGACGACTGTTGGTCCACACCCCGTTACAGTTCCTCCTTCAACTCTACCCCAGAGCTTGGAGTTGGAGTCTTCGGGAGTGGTTACTGCTACGGCTGGAGGACGGATACCCCTTCTGTTCCTTCAGCCTCTACTCTTATCTCCTCTTGAGACCTTCCTTAGAGGGATTCGGTGGTCGGGCTTCCATGGTCTCCTCCGAGGGGTGAGTGGCATCGGACCCTTGTCCGAGCCCGCTCTTCCCCTTGGAGCCTCGGCCTTGGTGAGCTCGGCTCTGACATCTGCCTCGGAGACTTCCCTTTCGGTGGTCCCTGGAGTACCTAGCTCTTGGAGCGGGTTCTCTCGGACCTGCCTGGGAGGGAGCATTCGAGGTGATGAAGAGTGTACTGGCCACTGGTATCAGTCAGCAGTCTGTTCCCGTAGCTCCTCCCTCTATAGTACCTGTTGACATCTCTGCCACTTCTCTTGCTACAGGACCCAGAGATCCTCCGCCTCAGGTTTCCCCATTGGGAATTTCCCCTCTTCCGAGGATTCTCCTGATGTTTCGGAGATCCTCCCAGGAAGAGGACTTGTAAGAGGAAGCATGTAGACTCCCCGAGTCTGTCACTTGGATACTGACTTTGATGAGTCAGAGGGATCCCTAGATCCCCTCTGAGGATGTCTCCTTCTCAGACATCCTAGAACTTCTGAAACAGAGGGAAACTGGCCCACCAACAATCCCTCTGAGGATGAGTCAGTATACCTAGAGGCGTTTGGATCTCGGCCCTCCACCTCCTGGGTATCTCCGCCTTCGACCCCTTATGCAGGTGATTGCACGAAGGCGTGGGCAGCTCCTGACTCTGTAGAGCCAGTCCCTAGGAGGCCTTCAAAATTTATCACTGCCCCAGTGACAAACAATTCCTTACTAAGGGTGTCCCCGCTGATGCCATGGTGGTGGCTGCGGCCACCAAAAAGGAACTTGCAGATCCTTCCGTGCCCGTCCATCCTCCTAATAAGGACTCTAGGACCATGGATAGGTGCGGTAAGCGGATGTTTTCCTCAGCGACCTTTGCTATGCGTTCGCTGAATTACCTATGTCACTTCACCAGACTCCAAAGGGATATCCTGAAGGAGCTGGGAGAAGTAGTTCAGGATCCTACAGCTGCAGGGGCTCAAGAAAAATTTGCTTCTCAGCTAGGAACCCTCAATTCCATTGCAAACTCCTCCATGCGGCTAATATCTTATGCTGCGGATGGAGCGAGTAGAGCCGCAGGCACAGGTGTGGCTCTTAGACGCCAAGCCTGGATGCGGCTATGTGATTTTGCGGATCCCTTTAAGGCGTCCTTCACAAATTCTCCCTTTGATGGGTCAGCTTTGTTTGGCCCTCAGGTGAAGGAAACCTTGACCAGGTGCGAGCAGGACGGCAAGACTCTTTCTGCTGTTGGAGTCCGTTTTCCACCCCTTCTAGGCCTTATCCCAAAGGACAGAAGGGTGGGAAGATGTGGTTCCGTAAATCCCAAGGAGTCACGCCGGATTCACGTGGTCAGTTTACCCCTAGAGGCAGAGGGGTAACAATAACAGACGCCGCTCTAGAGGCAGAGGGGGTCCAAGAACCAGGGAAACAGGGAGCCTCTCTGACGAGCCCTTTCAGCATCCCTGAGGTGTTGCCCGGCTGTCCCTCCTTGGAGGCAGTCGGGAAGATTATCACTGTACCCAGAAGCCTGGCATTCCCTCACTGAAGACAGATGGGTACAGTCGATCATATCCAAGGGTTACATAATTCCTTTCGAGGGAAGTCCTTTCCCTCAAATTCCCTTCCAGATGTACCACCCGGTCTAAGGGACATTGCAGAGTTAGAAATCGCAAAACTACTGCAAAAGAGCCATTCAGCCAGTTACAATAGACCATTCAGAGCCGGAATCTACTCAAGGTTCTTTTGGTCCCCAAAAAGACGGGAGACTGGAGACCAATATTGGATCTCAGCAGACTCAACAAGTCTGTCAAGAAGAAAAGATTCCGAATGGTCACTCTTCAGTCAATTCTGCCCTTCTTACAGAAGGACAACTGGATGTGCTCAATAGATCTTCAGGATGCGTACTATCACATCAAAATTCACAGACGCTCCAGGAGATTTCTCCGCTTTCGGCTGGGGTCCAGTCATTTCCAGTTCAGAGCCCTGCCCTTTGGTCTCACTACAGCCCCCAGAGTGTTCACCAAATGCATGGCAGTGGTCACGGCTCACCTGAGACGTCAAGGATTCCAGGTGTTTCCGTATCTCGACGACTGGCTCCTGTCAGCCACCACCAGGCATCAGCTTATACAAGCCAGGGATTACACAATAGACCTTTGTTCTCATTTGGGCATCTCAATCAACTTCGATAAGTCATCCTTATCGCCCTGCCAGTCTATTACCTTCATAGGCGCAAACTTAAACACTGTTCGGATGTCAGCTACCCTTACAGAACAAAGAGTTTCAGACATTCAGACTCATGTCAGGATCATTCTGGCCAGCAAGAAAATACAGGCCAGAATGGTTCTGAAGGTATTAGGTCTCATGGCTGCGGCCATTACACTTCTTGCCCTGGCTCGATTCTACATGCGCCTTCTTCAGTGGATGCTGTTCACACAGTGGTCATACCAGCAACTTCCAATGCGTCACCAGATTCTGGTGACACAAACATGCAAAGAACATCTTGCTTGGTGGATCACATCGTCTCAGGTTCACCAAGGCAGGTGCTTTGTACCTCCGTCCCCGATAGCCACTGTCACCATGGATGCCTCCTGATCGGGTGGGGGTCATTATCAGGGCAGGATGGTTCATGGGACGTGGCAACCGTTCGAGTACCATCTGCACATAAATGTCCTGGAGATGAGAGCAGTGCTTTTAACGTTGCAAGCCCTCAACGACTTTCTTCCCGTAGGGACAATTGCAGTCCACACAGACAACATGTCTGTAGTTTGGTATATCAACAAACAGGGCGGAACCAAGTCCTACCCCTTGTGTCGAGAAGCGCTCAGACTTTGGCAATGGGCGATCTCCTCTCATCGGTTTCTGGTAGCAATGCATATCCCTGGGAAAACCAACATTATAGCGGACAGATTGAGCAGAACTATCCTCATGCCTCACGAGTGGTCTCTCAAGCAATCTATAGCGGAAGAGATTTTTCTGGAATGGGGTCGTCCATGTTGCGATCTTTTTGCTACTCCCCAAAACAGCAAATGTCCAGACTTCTTCAGCCTCTTCCCTCTATCAGGCCATCCCCCCAGAGACGCTCTGACCCAGGATTGGCCCCAGGGACTTCTTTATGCCTTCCCTCCATTTCCTCTGATCTCTCAGGTGATCCAGAAAGCTACCGTTTTGAGAGCCAAATTGATTCTCATTGCCCCTTACTGGCCTCGACAAGTTTGGTTCCCGTTCCTCCATCATCACCTTTTGGTGCAGCCGTGGCATCTGGACCCAGTGCCAGATCTACTGATTCACCAATCCGGTCAGCTGCACCGGTCAATCCCTTCTCTCAACCTCACAGCATGGTTGCTCCACTTCCTTCCTTAGCCAGGCTTCCTTTGATCTCTAACCCAGTTAGAGACATCATAGTAGCTTCACTAAAATCCTCTACCAGGAGGATTTACACAAGGAAATGGAAACGTTTCTCTTATTGGGCTAAGGCCCAAAATATTGATCCTTTTACTGCCCCTGTTCAGGCAGTTCTGGACTTCTTAGCAGAGATTTTTCATGCAGGCTCCTCTTCTTCCACAGTCAGAGTTCAATTGGCTGCTATTTCTAATTTTCATGTCGGGATAGCAGATCATAATATTATGTCCCATAGGCTCTGCAGGGCCTTCTTGAAAGGAATTTTCCTACTAAAGCCTCCAATCAGGAATCCTCCTCCTCAGTGGGATCTAAATTTAGTGCTGACATCCTTGATTCTTCCCCCTTCGAGCCAGCTGTTTCTTGTTCCCTGAAATATCTTTCTTGGAAAACTTTATTCCTAGTGGCTATTACATCTGCCAGGAGGGTGTCTGAACTTCATGCTCTTTCGGTTCGACCCCTATTTGATTTTTCACAAAGACAGAGTATCTTTGAGAACTAATCCATCCTTTTTACCTAAGGTCGCTTCAAAGAACAATCTGAATCAATCCATTGATCTCCTGTATTTTTCCTAACTATTCAGATAGAGCTGAACAAAAGCTACATTATCTTGACGTCCACCGTCAACTTAGATATTATTTGGACAGAACAAAAAAATTTAGAAAATCTGATCAACTTTTTGTTTCCTATGCGGATAATAAAAAGGCCTTCCTGTTTCTAAAGTGACTTTGTCCAGATGGCTTTCTTCGGTCATCACTGAAATTTATACGCTCAGGGGAAAACAGCTGTGCTCAAAACCTAAAGCACATTCAACTAGGAGTTTAGCTACTTCTACAGCTTTTCAAGCTAGACTTCCTTTGGACACTATTTGTGCAGCGGCCACTTGGGCCACTCCTCACACTTTTGTTTCCCATTACAAATTGGACTTGGCCTCCAGGGACAGAGCCAGTTTTGGCTCTACAGTCCTCAAGAGTTTGTTCCATTGAGCCACCCAGGATAGAGGTGCTAGGGACGCGGTCCCATCAAGCAAGAATGAAGGCGAGATTGACAACTTAACATTAAGAAGTTAATGTACCTACCATAACGTTCCATGTTAGTTGTCTTCTCTTGCCTTCTTTCTTGCGACCCTCCCTCCTTCCCCCTGGCCTGGACAGACCTTGTATAAGAAACTATTATGCTAAAGACCATTCAGACCTGGTCCTTTTTCCATCTGTAAGTTTCTTCTTCCTTTGGGAAGTATTTTATGCTTGGTGTTATTGCCCTTTGTCAACAAACGAGATCTGGGTACTTACCGCCTTGCATCATGGGATATGGGGCTGCCTCAAGCTGGTAAAAGGAGTTCTCGAGCTAAAGCAAGTGCCGAGTCGGAGCCGAGGATCGGCTCCGAACCCATCAAGCAAGAAAGAAGGCGAGAGAAGACAACTAACATGGAACGTTATGGTAGGTACATAACTTCTTATTTTAATGAATTGATTAAGGAAGTGATGTAATAAATGTATTCACAGTTTCACTTGGATATAAAAAGGGTCTATTTAGCGAAATTAATTATTCTCCTCAAGTCTGTAATGAAGACAAAAGCTCTCAATAAATCTTATGTTTTGAAAAAAAAAAAAAACAATGCAGTTGTTTCTGTTGCAATTCTTCTGTGAACCATTTCTGAAGTGATTTTGTGGTCCCATATATTTAAAAAGCATTACAAACTGGATTCCTTTTGTACGTGCAGATCTAGTTTTGCAATGACCATTTCACAGGGAGTCCTGGGTCCTTATCCTTCCTCCTCCCAGGTTGGGTAAGCTTTGGTAATCAACCTTAGTAGCCCAAGACTACTGCAGCAGTGGGAATGATGAACATAGTACACTTGTGTGAGAACTTAGTAGCAGTAGATGTGTGAATTCCACACTGCTGCAGTAGGTGCACTCACAAACCATTCCCCTTTTCTTTCTTGTACATAATTGGTTTTCAGACTATAAAATGTTTTTGTGTTTATATCTGATTAGACATTCAAGATGAAGCTGCTTCCTATTTTTTCTACAAGCAAGAAAGTCCTGAAGTCTCTTCCTTCGGGTGAAGTCGCTTCTTTCTGTTTGCTATTTATCTGATTTGTGCTGGGCAATCAACAGCCAGTGGTAAGGTGTAGAAGGGACCTAGAGCTTTTGAAGCAGGGCAGTTTATGCTACTTAGGCCAAAAAAAAAAAAAAACACAAATAGCCAAAGGCTACTGCAGCAGTGTGGAATTCTAACATCTACTGATATAGTAAGTTGTTACACAACTGTACTTTTTCAGGCAGTGTTCTTCCTTCCTTCCTCTAAAGAGCAAACCAGTGGTGCATAGTGGCTGGGAAAGTACACATTCTTATTCTCTGGTACTGGTGCATTGAACAGTGTAAATGGTGCATTCTGCTTAAGTATACTAAGTGTATAGAGCAACTGTCTGGCAATGAAAATAAAGAAAGGTTCAAAGCCCAATTAGTCACAGCTGAGACATTAGGCTTCGTGATGGCCTACATAGCATATAACACAGAGGCCAGGACTGACACAGCAGACATATCTTGTACATTCCAGCATTGTTAACAATATCCAACAACTTTCAATAAGAATATTAAGTTGACGTTCGTGTACAACCTCTTCAAGGATGACTACATGTGTACCCTGAGACCTCAAGATCGTAAAGCAAAATAGCCTTTGCAGGGATGCCCTTTTGTTCAACCCTGAAGACTTATTAGCCAGATGAGACTTTATCATCAAATTCTACAAGGCCAATGGCCTATGCCACATGCAAGTAGACCTCTGTAGATATTAACTGCAAAAACAAAGTCATTTGAATGATTTTTTGGGCCATGAACCTTAGCTGTGTAGCATAGAGGGGAAAAAGTTTAAACTACAATCAAGAGGAACAGAGTTTGATTTTGCAGCTCTGGTGTTAAGCAAATGCAGACAGGGGTGAGGGCAGACGTGTTGGTCAGACTCTGTGTTGTGGACACAAGATGCTTGGTAGCTTTCACGACACATGTACAGTAACGTGCTTGCCTTCATAGCAAAGCATTGCATAACCTTGCATCTCTGACCATGTATGTAGTCATGGGTTACGACTATATATAACATAAAAAACCCTAGATGGCTGCTTGGACCAGTAATTGTCCAACTGCAGAAAATGAGTTAGTTGATTGCAGTAAGGCTGAAGGTTAGCAAGAGTGAGTAGAATAAGTACGATTTTGTAGTTATCCGCTCCTAGCAAAGAACCATATGTACAGTCATGCAGTGCATTTCCCAGTAGTCCTGATCACTGAGTTAGCTATGCACTTTCATTTGAGATGGTTGAGAGGGCAGGCATGGGCTCCATGCATTAGCTTGATGTAAGAATAGGGAAAGCATAGTTGTATGTTATGATTTACATTTTTTCCACCCCCACCCAAGGCAAGTCCCCCAGGACACCCCCAGTTGCATAAATGAACTTCCTACAAAACAGAGCAGTACAATATGCCCTGAATGACTGGTGAGATCTACAAATTGTCCAGACTCTCTTTGATAGCAGAGAAAACCATGTACAAAAGGGGAGTGGTAGCTCATGGCATCAGACTGCAGCCCCCCTAGCTGTGCGAAGAAAAGAACACTTAAGTTTGTAAAATAAAATATTTAATTAAACTAGCTGACTAGTGTTTTAAAGAAGTCCGACTGCTCGCAAAATCCTGGAACTCGATCTGCGCATGCTCGTTGCTCAGTGAGTTCCGTTTTTTTTTTTTTTTTTTTTTCTAGTTTCTGTAAATCTGGACCGTCTCAGACTGCTGTAAAGGCAGTCCAGATTATAGAGAGTACTGCATCTGTATGATCTGCCCAGAAGTCTGTGCAGTAACCTCACAGTAAAGTGGAAGGGGGTCGGACTACCACGTCCAAGTCACATATGTGACGTGAATGGCAGGATAGCTACTGATTGGTTCTCGCTCCCTTTTTCAGAAAGAGAGCGAGAACCAATCAGTAGTAGCAGGCAGTGCAGGTACTTTTGGTTACTTGCTACGGGTGTGCTACCATTGCAAATAGCTTTCTAATGCCTATGGGCTACAGAGGGAGAGGAAAGATTTTTGAATCACCTTGAGTCCTGACCTAGCTACTTCATTTGTTGTTCGTGACTGAAACGGACAGTCTCAGTCACTCATCATTTGATTTTTTTAAAACTTGAAGTAAGTCAAGTGTCTGACTCACACGCATCATCTGTTTTCAGAAAACTTCACATGCCTATCACCTATTATCTTTCACAGCAGGACACATTGTGCTGCACAGTTTGCAGAAAGCCTTACATGTCTGTGGCCCATTATTTTTTATAGCAGGACATATTTGTGCACACATCTTTCAGAAAACTTTTCATGCCTGTGGGCTGGCCCATTACCCATTCTTTTACAGCAGGACACATTTGTATGTCATCAGGACTGTGTGCTCTCTAACCGACATCACTGCTATGTATTGTTCAACAGTCCTGTTGGTCTGCTGGGGGTGATGTTCCAGCCACATTTTCTATCTGCAGCTTTTCCAGTGTAACCATATGCTATCAGCAGAGGCAATGAGTTACACTAATGCTTTACTGTGCTTTTGGACTGCCACAAGTTTTATTTTGAGTGATTTATTTTAGCTCGGGTATATTTTTTGGGGGGGTGTCATGTCTGTCTTTTGAATGTAATGTATACACTTATTTTTTTATAGTTCATTTAGTTGGAAATGTAGTGTTTTTACTAATTTTAAATTAAGTGTAGATTTGGGTTTGAAGGTTTATTTTAGGAGAGCTAGGGTTTTGGGGTGAATGTTAATGTCCCTTATTTCTGTCTGAAGAGTATAAACATTTTATTAACTTTTAGGAACTAGCAGAAATATGGAGAATTGTAGTAGCTCTAATGAATGCCCAGGGGTATAGATAAACTGCTAGTGATGCTGAGGACAGTAGATAAAACTGATGATGATCGTACACCAAGAGTTTAGATAAAAATGTATTGACACAGTGAATCAGGCAAGTGTTTTTATCATGCTCTTTATATTATGTCTTCTATTAAATTGCAAGTTTAGGCTGCTAACCTTCATTGTTTAATGACTAGTAACTCTTTATATCCCTAAATATGATTAAATGAATGTGTGAGCTTTCAAACTGTGCATACTACACCTGGCTGTAGAAACGAGCTGTTTCCAGATTAGTGAGCAGCAAATTACACCTGCTGTGCTCACTCTCTACCACTGGCTATGGGAGTAGTTCTTGTAGTTTGGCATATAGGGGGTTGAGGGTATACGATTAGCTGGCAGAAGTCTGGAATAGTGCAGTAGTGTCATGTATAATGATACCTTTTGTACACTGACCTGTTATTGTGAACTGTGTTAACACTGATAATTTCTCTGCTGCTGTGTTGCATGTATGTACCAATTGCAGAGTTGGTATTAAGCAACATATCTGCACTATTTTCTTTATCAAGAAGGTGTATATTTTTTCCATGCAGGAATACATACTAACTCAATATACAATATACCATGTTTGTGAGCCACACTGAAAGTATTGCCAAATTTGCTGACCTTTTAACCAAACAAGATTCAAAATATTATGCTTGTTTTTATGATTTCATTGGTGTGTTGGACTTGCATACTTTTATTTTACCATGCAACAAATATGGTGTATATTTTACTTCATTTAACAGGGAAATGAACTGTATCACAGAGATTTTTTTGTATTCACAACCTAGATATAGTAAGATGAAAAATGCCTACACAAAACAGAAAAACAAGCCAGAGAGATGCAAACCAAAAAGTATTAGGAGGAAGAGAACTTAAGGCACAATAAAGCATTAAAAACACACAAAATGCTACAGTTCTGAGAAAAGAAAAACTGTTATCTTGCAAGGACCTTAACTATAGTTTTTACAAGTTGTCATGCTAGATAACTGCACCAAGATAATTCTGTTTAGCTTTAGGCAAATGAGTAAGGGCAGCACACATTTATATCGGAACGGTTTCATTCCAGTTCTTGCTAGGCATGCTTGTGAATGATTAGCTAGTACATAGAGTGGTGTAGATTTTGGATAGTTTGCCAATCACCGTTAAATGTACAGGCACCTTTGAGTAGTTTGAAAAACTAGCTGACTTTGTTAAACTTATGACTGCATATGTGTGTACTAGATTGACAGAGTTTAGCATACAATACACATGGATGGATATTTACTGGATGATATTATTCGACAGATGTATTTTTATATTTATAGTGTTCTGGTTAGATTATGTTTATGGTTAGATAGCTATGTGTTTCTTCTTGATTTTATTCGGTTTGATGTGTATGGGAAGTCTATCAGAGAGACAGGGCAGCCTCAGGGAGACTCCAGCAGGTTTTGTTGATAGTTTTTGTCACAGCCCTGATGAAGGCTTTATTGCATTAGGTAGCCAAAAGCGATTTTAGTTAAAAGTCTTTTTATGTGTATTTTATGCTTTTCTTAATACCTGATTCTGGAATGTGGGTTGCAAATAGACAGCTAGTATTTTCCTTAACTAGGATTTAGTTTGATCTAATCAGTAGTAGTGTGTGGGAGTGGATACTTGTTCTAAAATGCACTTTTACGGCCCTGTTTATACTGTTTGCCTTGAAAAGGCTAGTTTAAAATTAAACAATATGTACATTTTCCACACCTACTTTTAAGTATATAAAAGCTGATATGTTTAACATTGTTAAAATATTTCTATTTTTTGTAACTGAGGATTGCTTGTGTGTGATGAATAAAGGTTTGTTGCTTTGGAACACTACATGGATTTCATGAGTTTTGGAAATTGTTGTGATTGAGCTCATCAACGAAGATTTAAAACCACTAGTTTCTTTATTTTTTAGTTTAGCATACAGTGCTGCATGGGCAGTAATGGTGCCTCTAAGGCAAAGCATCCAGTAGTAGGAGAGCAAGACAACAGGGACTGTGTCACTAGTAAGGCAAGGCATATTTCATTTATTTGTTTATGATTGCTGTCCAGCTTTAGTACGGTTGAGCACTGACTGACTCAGCACTCCCTCTGAATTATTATTAAAGTAAATAAAAATGTAAATGTAACAAATGTTTAAGATGATTAATTTATTATGAACAGACTAGAGGTTATAACAGGAAAAGCTTCTGCATTCCATAGTCTGATCATGCAGTGAACAAGTATATATTTCTATTAATACAAAAACAGAAAATATCATAATCAGGCAGGTGATCCTGCATTGTTAGAAGTCAGGAAGAGGGAAAGAGGATGATTTAACTTCTGTTGATTTTACTTTTATATAGTAAAAAAGTAGGTACACCGAGCCATTTGCTCTTTTATTAGAGATTACTCAAAAACTGCATTTTAATGACTACTTGATGTTTGCATGCCACTGGCCAACTTCATACATATGTCTGTATATGGTCCATCACTGTAGAAGCATTATGGGAATTTATAACCTCAAGGCAAGGAGTCAAGATTACTAAAATTATATTTATTTAGAACCCATTCGTCGAATGACTCGTGTGTGCGTGTGTGCGTGTGTGTGTGTGTGTGTGTGTGTGCGTGTGTGTGTGTGTGTGTGCGCGTGTGTGCGCGTGTGTGCGTGTGTGTGTGTGTGTGTGTGTGTGTGTGTGTGTGTGTGTGTGTAATGCCCTAGTTGCATATACTGGTGGCTAGAACTTGGGTACTGGGTAGAGAATACCTCAGACTTGAACCTTGTACCTTGGGTGCAAGTAGCAAGAGTCTGAATTCCCTACCCACCACCATTTGTAAAAAAATTGTAGATTTTTGCCTTATATTTGTTCTGTTCTGTTACTCAAAATATGTGGTTTCTGTATTTTTTGTTTCTTTATATAGTTGATGGTGCAGTCGTAGCACTGTTGCCTGACAGCTACAGGTTCTCTGGTTTGATTCTTGGCTGGGGTACCTTCTGTGTGAAGTCTGCATGTCCTCCCTGTGTTCGTGTGGGTTTGCTCTGGTGTCATCCCATCTTACAAAGACATGTGTCTGGAGTGTTTCTCCCTGGGCTTCTGCTGAAACTTGGCTTTTTTGTTCCAAGTCAGACTTTCCTGGTTAACAAATGTTAAATAAAAATGACAGGCATTTGAATTTCAGACTTCATACTCATCAGAAAGTACATGGTAACACAAAACCTTTTATTCTAGCAATTTTCTAAGTTTATAAGACTGATATTTGAAATTTGTCCCTATTTTTTGGACTGTATTCCCCATTATTGGGCTTCATCCAGGCTTTTTGTGCTAAGGTTGAAAGCTATGGTGAGAGCTGAATTCACTGAATATGTTTGGGGGTTGTATTCCCCCATTACTGGCTTTGTCTAGGTGTTTTGTGCTAAGGTTGAGAGCTATGGAGAGAACTGAATTTTCTAAATGGTAGCCATTTAAGTTTCAGTCTTCTTCTCTTTCACAAAACAGATGATTTGGCATAGTGCTCTCACTGTTTTGCACAGGGTCCTGGGTTCAAGACTTGGCAGTGAAATGTATGGTGGTAACACAGCATTTTATTCTAGCTACTTTACATTATACAAACAATGTTTTAAATGTGTCCCTGGTTTTTGGGCTTTTGTCCCCCAATACATTTTGGCTTTTTCCAGATTTCTTATGCTTCAAAGTTCAGAAATACAGCGGAGTGTTGAGTAGATTTTACAAGGAGCTGAGAGCTGCAGGGGAGCAGAAGTTTAGTGCTGCGTATGCTGAGTTTGCTTGCATTGTTAATAGCACATGTAGTGTACTTCCTTTTGATGCAGAATGCTGTGAGTTCTACTCCCACAGTATGTAGATGCATTGCTGATACTGTACTGTTTTGTAAAGGGGGAGGATGCTGCCTTCCTTTTTGGCGAAGATACCCAATAGCTATGAACCTGTTATCAGTTTGCCATCCATTCCCTATTGCAATATTACTAGCTTATTGTTGTTTTAATGTAACATAGGCAGTTTATTCCTCAAGGGCAACAGGCACTTTATTTGTAGATGAAACAATAAAATATAAAGTTGTTTGCTAGCAGCAACCTCTTTATTAGTTACAGATCTCTTTAATATGGAATTATTTAGATGACTTTTACTTCAGAGATTGTGCATATTTACTGATACTGGTGGATTGTAGAAGTCTGAGTAGACTTTTTGATGGAAATTTTCTGAATTGGGCAATTTTTTCATTATTGGTCCATGCATTTTGTTTCATTGTTTACTGGAAAAATGTTCAAAACAATACATTTAAAATGCCCTGTAACAACTGTACTGAATTGTACAAGGAATATAATTTAATACAGTCAGGAAGGTGTGTCAAAGAACACATATATGTTTCGTGTGCAAGGGGCCTGTGATTTGAAAAGAGCCCAAAGTTAATCTTTATCTGCCACTGGCAAAATGTATTTTCTTTGAATGTGTGTTTCAGTGCTGTTTCAATGAATGTGAGTTTCAAGGGGAGAGACATTTTAATGCTAAGTCTCTTTTCATTGCGAGACTGCATTGCTTTGTTTAGCAGATGTGTATTAGTGTTTGTACTGAAAATGATCAAAGTTTTCAAATGAAATCCAAATCATCACAGAAGTAAAGCAGTATGCACATTGCAGTGTTTATGGTAAATGGGGTGAAATAGCCAAGGAATGGGACATTGGAATTGCTGCAGAGGGGAGGCTCCATTTGACCATGATTTTGTGAGGAGGGAAGGGCAGAAAACTCAGACATCCCCGGCAGAGCTATACCTCTCAAATGTCCAGATTTTTGCAGAATGAATAGATTGTTGCTTTTTATTTTTGGGTTGTTCCTCATAAAACTTGTGGTTTTCTGGCAAATCATTTAGGAATAAAGTCACTAAATAATGATGGACATTGAGTTTCAGACTTCATAACCTTCAGAAAAATGCATGCTAAAGCAATACCTGTTGTTCTATCAACTGTCTTAAGTTTATATAAGAGCAATTTTTAGTACTGTTTCTATGTTCCCCCAATATATTTGGCCTTGTCCAAGTCTCCTGCATTAAGAGGTTGAGATGTACATGCAAATAAATCACATTATAGAATTAGGAATATCCAAACCTTTCAACTGTCCCCAATTTTGGCTCAAAATGTTGCTCTCCCCTTAATAATCCCTCCGTAAAATGGCAATTTTGGAAGAAAATGTGGAGGGTTTACAATTATAAATAACTGAAATGATCAGAGTTATAGATTACTTTTATTTCAGAAATGCATGTCGATTCTCTTATTTTGTCAGCTGTTCAAGTTAACAGTACTAATATTAAAAAAGTGTCCCTTCTTTGACAGGTTCCCAGGTGTGATGTGTGGCAATTTTATATTTTTGCATCACATTTTCGTTCAGCTTTTCGTAAAATTGTGGTTTTCTGGCAAATTAGTTGCAAATCATTAAAGACTGAAGTTAGAAAATAATGACAGACATTTGAGTTTCAGATTTCATACCCTTCAGAAAATTCATACTAATGCAAGACCTACTACTATTCTGTTATCTTTCTAAGTTTATTAGAGAAATATTTAAAAATTGTCCTTATTTTTGGGCCTTTGTCCCACTTCTGTGTATGGCTTTGTCCAGATTTCTTGCTCTGAGGTTGAGAGGTACGAGTGTCGGAGCCATCACCGTCAGCCAGAGACATTTCAAATTGTGACATACTTGTTGCACCCCACTTCCCCCATGTAGTGACTCTGGATGTGTCCAAGCAAGACAAGGAGCAGTTATGCCATGTAAGTGTGCATAGTATTCCCCCATCCGCGGTAGACACAAATACAACAGTGACTTTTCATCTGTACTTGATTTTACAGAATGTTCTTGTTTTCTGTCATATTTTTATACTGTTGATTTATGCTTATTATTATTCAAAAAATGCATGCTGTTGCAGTGCTCTGTTGCTCTGTGTTTAAGTAGCAATGCTTTAATGACCATCAGGTAAGCTTGTCTGAGATTGTAAGACACAAGTAAGCTTTACTAAGCATACTGTTAAAGAATTACCAACATTGAAAGCCTTTTTGTTGTTGCCATGCAGAGAATATTTACATAACTAGATAAGGTATAAGCCTTGGGTATAGAAATGCATATGACAGTATTTGTAATAAAGGACAGGATTAAAGTATTTTCAGAAGCTCATTACATTTGTTGGAGACTTGCAGTTATCTTTGCAGGCTTTACCCGTAAACTAAACAGAATGCCAATCTATCATGTGTTGTCCATAACCTGTTCTGTAATACTTTAAGCAATTTATCTTGAGCTTGTTTCTGGTTTGCTGTTCATTTTTTACTTTGATCATGTTTTCCCTATGAAACAAGTATATAGTTGTTGTCAGACAGCAGGTCTTTTTTGGATAAGAAACATTTTTACAAATGGGGGTATCACAGAGATTGCTACTTTCAGCATGTTACTTGGTACTTTTATAAAGCTAAATATAAATTATAATTAGAACTGCAGTACAAGGAGAAGTGGTTTGAGTTGAGTGGTGCTTATTTTTTTATACTTGATTTTGACTGACATTCTAGTAATGTATTTAAAAAGTAATTTATTTTTCATGCCTCACAACCTTTTTGTTTCCATCTAGATATTAAGTAAGCTGTCATGTAGCCAATGCATTGAAATGGGTTTTTTTATCTACACTTCATTTGTCTTGATTGGACTCTCGTAATGACTGTTTGGCACCCAGGGCAGCGTATTTAAAGTTCCAGTTGTTGTGGTTTTGAGCATAGCTCCACCCCTTTCTAGTTGGTCACACCCTTTCCCATTGACCCCACCCATTCAGCTGTCTCCTGCAGCCCCCCTTTAATTTGAAGTCACCAGCCACCACTGACCAAAGGGCTCTGTTAGACTTCAAAGTTCTGACTTTACTCATTACACAAGCAAATCTCAATGTAGTAACTATTCGTTCCATCTTTCATGTTTAGAAAAGGCTGGGTGGACAGTTTGGATGTTCAGGACAACAATTTTCACATAAGAATCAGGAAATGTTAGTGGAGATTCCTACTCTTGTACACAGGGGCCTGTTATTAGTTTTAGATCCTGCTTTTTAGCTTGTTTCCCAGGCTTGGGAGGTTTTACAATCTGCATGGTAACAATAATAGCTACCTTGTTAGTGAAACTAATCATGATTTTAACCCTACCTGTGTGATTGACTCCACTTGAGACAAAGTTAGTATGATCATTACCATGGATCCAAGTCATATCTTCTGAATAAGTCATGGTCCATTAGTCAGTGCAACCTTTCTCCTCTGTGATCTGCCATTTGGCTGATCGACCTCTAGTGGCTCACAGTACCAGAATTCATGTGGGAATGCTTTAGTGGACTCTTAGGGTTCAGAGGATCCAAGTCAGGGATTTCATGGATTTTTGTGCTGGGATCTCAAAGTGTTGCAGGGAATTTGACATTTGATGGACAGTTTTAGGGAACCCAGGTAATTTTGGATGCATCTTACATGCACTTTCAGCCAATAACCCGGGAGGTTTCATCTTCTGAGAAGCATTTGTGTGAAGCAGCATTTGAGAGATTAATGCAGTAATGTTAAGTTGTCATTCTCGCCTTCATTCTTGCTGGATGGGTTCGGAGCCGATCCTCGGCTCTGACTCTGCCTACACTATAGCTCGAGACAGCCCTATAACCCACAATACCATGCGCTAACTCCCCAGATCTCGTTTGCCGCTTCGCTGCGAGGTTGTCTTTTTTTACCGGCTCAGGTCAGTAAGAGATTTATTCTATTAAACTAAATTTTCAGGTAGTTTCTCCAGTTAGTTACCCTTGTTTAGGTCCCTACTAATTGCCCTATTCATACAACCTTTTTTGTAGCCCTTCTTTAGTTAATTTTTATCTTTGAGCCTACGGGCTTTACCTTAGTTTCCCCACCCCTTATAGTGTATGTGGGTTTTAGTCAGTTCCCTTAATTTTTCTAATTTTAAGTTGAGTGTGTGTGTGGACTGACTGTGTTTACTGTGGTTAGGACTATGTCCAAAGACACTAAGGTCTCGGGATTCAAGAAGTGTGACTCGTGCTGTCAGAAAATGTCTCTGACAGACGGTCACACTTCTTGTGTCTATTGCTTGGGGCCTTTACACCTGCAGGACTCTTGTTCCGTCTGTCACGGGTTTAGTTCAAGAGTCCTGCAGGAGAGGCATAATAAGCTCATCCTAAGGGGCTTGTTAAAGCCCGATGACTCCCTGTCCAAGTCTGGCTCTGGGAAGTCTTCAAAAACCACCAAACCCTCGGCTCCAGCTTCTGAGTCGAGGGCTGGCGTTATCGAGATGGCTCCAATATCGGTTCCATCCGGATCCGAGGGGGGCAAAGTGGTTTCCGCTCTGAAACCAGCATCAGAGCCGACCCCAGCGAGCAAGTGCTCTAGATCCCCCTCACTAGATTCCGTCCGATCGGCTCTGAGATCCCCTCTCCTGTCGGAGCGGAGTCATAGGACTCTCTCATCTAGGTCATCCAGGCTCTCCGACCATGACATCGAGAGGGTGGTCAGTAGGCTCATAAAATCTCAGGCACTAGCCCAAATGCTCCAGAGCCCATCTCACCAGACTGTGGCTCCTTCGGTACCACTATCAATTCCTCCTCTGACTCACCTCTCAAGTTTGGAGCCGGAGTTTGTCGGAACCGTAACCTTATCCACGTCTGAGCCAATACTCCCACCTTCGGCTCCGGTGTCATTGGCTCTGACCTCTTCATTGGTTCCGTCCATGGAGAGGTCCGGGCGCCGGGACTCCATTGTCGGCTCCGAGGGGGCAAGTGGCATCGGACCCTTGTCCTACCCCGCTCTCCCTCTCAGAGCTTCGGCTCTGGTTAGTTCGGCCCCGACATCATTCTCGGAGCCTTCTCTGTCTGTGCCGGGGGTGGTTCCGGTCTCTTCGGAGCCGGGACTACCTTTGGTATCTGATAGGGGAGCCTTCGAGGTGATGAGGAGCATGCTGTACCCAGTGTCCACTCCAAGGTTAAGTTCTGCAGCTCCTCCCTCTACAGTGCCTGTTATGGTCTCTGGCCATCCTCCTACATCTGACAGCAGAGATCCAAAGCGTAGGGTACCCACCTTGGGTGTCTCCTCCTCTTCCGAGGGCTCCCCTGAAGTTTCAGGGGAACCCCCTAGGAAAAGAAAGTGCAAGAGGAAGCACATAGACTCTCCCGAGTCTGTCACATCGGACACCGACTTGGATGAGTCGGAGGGTTCCCCCAGATCCCCCTCTGAGGCTGTCTCTTTTTCAGACATCCTAGAGATCCTAAAACAGAGGAGAAATTGGTCCACTCTCAAACCTTCCGAGGACGAGTCGTTTACCTTGACGCTTTTGGATCTCGCCCTTCCACCTCCTGGGTGTCTCCCCCTTTCGACCCACTAATGGAGGTAATGGCTAGAAAGGCGTGGGCAGCTCCTGATTCAATGGAACCTACCCCTAGGAGGCCTTCTAAATTTATTTCTGCACCAGAGGACAAATCCTTTCTCACCAAAGGCGTTTCAGTTGATGCTATGGTGGTATCAGCAGCCACTAAGAAGGAATTAGCTGATCCTTCTGTACCTGTTCATCCTCCTAACAAAGAGTCCAGGACCATGGACAGGTACGGCAAGCGGACTTTTGCTTCAGCGACCTTTACTATGCGATCGCTGAACTATTTGTCATTTCACCCGCCTTCAGAGAGACATGCTCAAAGAGCTGGGTGAAACGGTACAGGATCCTTCTGCTGAGGGGTATCAGGACAAGATAAACTCCCAGCTGGCCACCCTGGACTCCATTGTTAACTCCTCCATGCGGCTTATCTCTTACGCAGCCGATGGAGCGAGTAGGGCCGCTGGCACAGGTGTTGCGTTGAGATGTCATGCTTGGATGCGACTCTGTAACTTTGCCGATCCTTTCAAGGCGTCCTTCACCAATGCCCCCTTTGATGGTTCAGAATTGTTTGGACCTCAGGTGAAGAATACCCTCACCAAATGCGAGAAAGATGGTAAGACTCTCTCTGCCGTGGGAGTCCATTTTTCCACACCTTCTAGACCTTAACCTAAGGGACAGAGGGGTGGTAAGATGTGGTTCCAGAAACCACAGGGAGTCATCCAGGCAGTCCCAGCAGATCAGCTAGGATCTGGAATCTACTCCAGATTCTTTTTGGTACCAAAAAAGACTGGAGACTGGAGACCCATTTTGGACCTCAGCAGATTGAACAACTCTGTACAAAAGACAAAATTTCGGATGGTAACACTGCAGTCCATTCTACCCTTTTTGGGCAGAGACAACTGGATGTGCTCCTTAGACCTCCAGGACGCGTACTATCATATAAAGATACACAGGTGCTCCAGGAGGTTTCTCTGCTTCCGGCTGGGAGCCGGTCATTATCAATTCAGAACCCTGCCCTTTGGTCTCACCACAGCCCCCCAGATGTTCACCAAATGCTTGGCAGTGGTCATGGCTCACCTGAGACAAAAAGGATACCAGGTGTTTCCATATCTAGACTGGCTCATTTCTGCTACCACCAAGCAGCATCTTATAATGGCCAGGGATTACACTATTCAACTTTGCAACAGTCTAGGTATTTCTATAAATTTTGCAAAGTCCTCCTTGTCGCCTTGTCAATGAATAAACTTTATAGGCACCATATTAAACACCACAGAAATGTCTGCAACATTACCACCTCCGAGAGTGACCAGACATAAGGTGGAATGTTCAGTCCCTGTTTCAGCCCAACAGAGTTCAAGTCAAGCTAGTATTGAAAGCATTAGGCCTCATGGCAGCGGCGATTCTTCTACTCCCATTAGCCCGCTTCCACATGAGGCTCCTTCAGTGGATGCTGTTTTTTCAGTGGTCCTTTCAACAGCTACCAATGACTCACAACATTTTGATAACCCCATCTTGCAAGAATCACCTCTCCTGGTGGATGGTTTCCCCTCAGCTTTTTCAGGGCAGACCCTTTGTTCCCCCCCCCAGTTGCCATGGTGACAACGGATGCCTCCCTGATCGGGTGGGGGGGGCATTATCAGGGCAGGACGGTCCAGGGCACATGGCAACAATCAGGATGCCACCTGCACATAAATGTCCTGGAGATGAGAGCGGTGCTTTTGACGTTGCAAGCCCTTCAGAGCTCTCTTCCCACAGGGACTATAGCAGTTCAAACGGACAATATGTCTGTGGTGTGGTACATAAACAAGCAGGGCGGAACAAAGTCCTACCCCCTATGTCGAGAAGCACTCAGACTTTGGCAATGGGCGATTTCCTCTCAACGGTTTCTGATAGCAACGCACATCCCCGGGAAGTCCAACGTCATAGCGGACAGATTGAGCAGAACTATCCTCATGCCTCATGAGTGGTCTCTAAATCAAGCGGTAGCAGACAGAATATTTCAGAAGTGGGGCCAGCCTTGCTGCGATCTTTTCGCAACTCCTCAAAACAGCAAGTGCCTCGACTTCTTCACACTCTTTCCTCTACCAGGCCATCCCCCCAGAGACGCTCTTGTTCACGGTTGGCCCCGAGGTCTTCTATATGCCTTTCCTCCCTTGCCATTGATCCTGCAATTAATTCAGAAAGCAACCGCATTGAGATCCAAAATGATCCTCATTGCCCCGTTTTGGCCTCGACAAGTATGGTTTCCGTTCCTGCACAGTTACCTACTGGAACAGCCTTGGCATCTGGAACTCCTTCCGGATCTGTTGACCCATCTCACGGGCAAGCTGCATCAGTCTCTTCATTCCCTCAACCTCACAGCTTGGTTGCTCCACTTCCAGCCGTAGCCAGGCTTCCCCTTATTTCTCCTCCTGTTCGTGATATAATTCTGGCTTCCCATAAGTCCAATACTAGGAAGACGTATGCGAGTAAATGGAAGCGTTTTTCGCATTGGGCACAAACTAGGTCCCTAGATCCTTTCCATGCACCCATTCATAAGGTTGTAGACTTTCTGGCCGAGCTTTTTCATTCAGGGTCATCGTTGGCCACTATCAGGGTACAATTAGCGGCCATTGCTAATTTTCATGTTGGGCTCTCAGAAGCAAATATTATGTCCCACAAACTCTGTAAAGCCTTCCTCAAGGGCATCTTTTTGCTTAGACCTCCAGTTAAAGATCCACCTCCACAATGGGATTTGAATTTAGTTCTAACCTCATTGATTCTGCCTCCTTTTGAACCTGCAGCTTCTTGCTCCCTCAAGCTTCTTTCTTAGAAAACTCTGTTTTTAGTAGCCATAACATCTGCCAGAAGGGTATCGGAACTTCAAGCCTTATCTGTCCGTCCCCCTTATTTGGTCTTTCACAAAGACAGGGTAACTCTCAGAACAAACCCTTCCTTCCTACCAAAAGTATCCTCGGAAGCAAATCTAAACCACTCCATTGACTTGCCTGTCTTCTTCCCAGACTATGCCAACAGGGCTGAACAGAAATTGCATTCATTAGATGTTCATCGTCAATTACGGTATTATCTAGACAGGACAAAACAACTCAGAAAGTCAGACCAGCTTTTTCTCTCTTATGCTGCAGGAAAGAAAGGGCTTCCGGTATCGAAGGTTACTCTTTCCAGATGGTTGACATCTATTATTACCTTTGTCTATGAGTTGAGACACAGGCAACTTCTGTCTAGGCCTAAGGCTCATTCAACCAGGGCACTATCAACATCAACGGCATTTCAAGCAAGGTTACCACTAGATGCCATATGTGCAGCAGCTACATGGGCTTCAAAACATACCTTTATTGCCCATTACAAACTTGATATAGCCTCCAGAAATAGAGCTGACTTTGGTTCCACTGTACTCAGGAGTCTGTTCCATTGAGCCACCCAGGACTAAGGTGCTAGGGACGCTGTCCCATCCAGCAAGAATGAAGGCGAGAATGACAACTTAACATTAGGAAGTTGTGTTCTCACCATAACGTTCCATGTTAGTTGTCTTCTTCTCGCCTTCTTTCTTGCGTCCCTCCCTCCTGCCCCCTAGCCTGGATAGACTTGAGGTCTCTGAGTCCTTCCATTTCTGGAGATATAACATGTTACGGTTTCCCTGTATCCTTAATGCTGTATCCTTAATGTTACTACCAGGGAGCCCGTACTTGCAAATGAGGATTATGATATTATGATATTATATTTATACTATGTCTTGGCTTCCAAACGAGATCTGGGGAGTTAGCGCATGGTATTGTGGGTTATAGGGCTGCCTCGAGCCGGTAAAAATAGCTCTCGAGCTATAGTATAGGCCGAGTCGGAGCCGAGGATCGGCTCCGAACCCATCCAGCAAGAAAGAAGGTGAGAAGAAGACAACTAACATGGAACGTTATGGTAAGAACATAACTTCTTATTCTTTAGCATGCAGGCTTTTCCCATTCCCTCCCCAGATGAAATATTATTGTGCAGCTGGAAAGCATGACATATCAGTAAAACAAAGAATAATTTACATACCATCTGCAAGGAACAGTGAAACGTAGGGTGGGGTCCATCAAAAATAAATTCTACATTACATCTGTTCATAATTTGGAAGTGAAAAACTTTTTTTTGCAGGCAGAATTAACAGCACTATCTTCTTATGGCCTGTGACAGTCCCTACTCTGGGCCAGTAATAAAGGAGCCTCAGTCCTCACCACTGACACCGGTGAGCGATGGCCAGTAGGAAAAAATGGATACAAGAGTACCCACTAATACTGAGTAAAATTAATACTAATATAAATTTCAGGAGTGGCCACAGTGTCACTAAAATAAACACAAATACTCTTAAGATGTTAAAATAAGATGTTAAAAGTATTCTCCAAAACACTGCCACAGTAAAAGGTATAGAAATATTTAATAATAAATAAAGTAGAGAACATGAGAATTCTGAATATCTAGTTATAGTAAACACCAAAGTTTCAATCACAGGAGATATAAAAATAACACAGTTGGATAGATTCACACAAATGCAGAAAAACAATACTTAACTAATCTCACTATATTTTCCTGACTGACTAAAGAATTACTTTTCCCTAGTTAAGTTACTTACTACAGCAAGACAAGATGAGTGTTGAGTTGCTTATTACAGCAAGGCAAGAATGAGGTGTGGAGTTGTGTGAGGTGTCTGTGAGAGATCTTTTCTGTCAGGTTCTGAGAAGCAAAGTGCTGCTACGACAGTTCCATCATATATCTCACTAATATCAAAGGAGTCATTTCAGTGCTTGTTGTAGAATGGTATCATATCTGGTCACCTGACTCTAGCACAATACACACACAGAGCTTAGTTAAGATCTGTTGCAGCATCTGAAAGCTATAAAACAATTTCAAAAACTTCCACTCTTCCAGGGTAGCAATTAGTTCACCCCTAAGGACAATACAGTAAGATTCCTAATCTTGGTTTTCCCAGCCATTTTTGTCTCTGGCTACAATCAGACCTGTAAGATAAAATCTTTATGGCCTAAACCAACCCATTTAATTTTCAAATTGTTTTTCAGAATTAGCTGGACTGAGATTAACTTCTTTCCTTCCATAATTCTCTGTGAAAACATATACATTTAGTCAGTTATAATAGTCTTGACATTACATGTATGTCTCTTTTCTGTCCATCAGGACCCACTGTTGATGTATTTTTAGCACAAGCAACTTTACAAACACATTTTAACACAATCATCTGTACAAGTCAGTGTGATAGTCAAATGACATAAAATTCTTTACAAAACTCCAGCTAGCTATGGTGGCATATGTTACACATACACTGCCCTACTGTCCCTGGTACAAATGGCACTACTTCATATCATCACATAGCCAATCAGCAAAAACTCTTCCATTTGGTACTACAAAAGGAATGGAAGCATGCACAGTAGACCTTTTTCTCCTCTCTTGGCAATACAAGGTACAGTAAATTACACTAATTTCAACATTACAAGTGATTTTAATGAATGATAATTTTTAACAGAAAATATGGTATGTATAGTGCATGAAAATAATGAAATACATTAATATTATAGAATCATAGAATATACAAGACAACTAAGCCATGTGTTATGTCTTCCCAACACCTATAGCATACCTACTTTTTCAAGGAGGGAGCAATAGACTGTCTTTGAAAGTCTGTATAAAGCTGAGAAATAAGAAAATATACAAATGGAAATGTTTAACTGTGGCAAATGTAATTCTTCAGTAGAGATAGATGAGGCTCAATTACTAACAGGATAGGAGGAGGAGGAGAGATAAAAATGGGCCAGTCTACAGGAAAGTCCCCAGGAATAGATGGTATTCCTGCGAACATTTGGAAGTTAGGAGGGAAAAAATTGATAAAAGATCTGGAAGGTTTTGCTTAACAGTATTTTAAGAGGAGAGCAAGTACCAACATCCTGAAAGAAAGTAGTGGTAGCTGTAATGCCTAAAGAGGGTAAAGATCCATCAGATCCAACTTCATACAGGCCCATTTCAATACTAAACCATGATTATGAAGTGTTTCTTCAATACTAAACTATGATTTTGAAGTGTTTGTGTATAATGGCTAAGATAATGGCAAACGTGATGCCAAAAGTGATAGATATGGATCAGTGTGGTATTGTGGAGGGGAGGCAAATGTTCAACATTAACAGAACAATGATGATCCAGAGGGAAGCAGAATATAAGAAAATACAACTGTTTCTGGGTATTGATGCAAAGAAAGCATTTGACTGAGTAAGCTGGGGTTTTATAAGCAGGGCAATTGAAGCACTTGCATTGATTAGGAGGATGTATGAGGGATCAAAGGCAGAAATTAAAGTGGGTGGGATCCTCTCTGAAAATTTCTGCTTGAGCAGAAGAACCAGGCAAGAGTGTCCTCTTTCCCCTTTATTTGCATTATATTTAGAACCACTGGCAAAGAAAATAAAGCACTCAGAAATTCAAGGATATAATTGTGGAACATTTTGAGACAGTTTCAGATCTTTTCGGGATACAAAATTAATGAAGCTAAAACAAAGGCAGTAGCAGTAAATTATGCACCGACACTTGAATTGGTTCAGCAATATCTGCATTTACGGGGACATGATAAAATGATTCTGGTGTGGCAGCCACGGATATGTGGGAAGAGACTAAAAAGATAATAGAAAAACTGAAAAAATGAAAGCTTTGTGATATGGATAATAAGATACAAGCAGTCAAAATGTTTTTAGTCCCTTTAGTCTTATACATAGCTCAGACATATTTTTATGAACCAGAGGAGAAGTTGTGGATAGCAGTTAATAAATAGCTGAAAGACTTTATTTGGGAAGGGAAGACAGCCAGAGTCAAGTGAGAAACTGATTCTTCCAGTAGAACAGGGTGGATTAGGATTACCCAGTTTGAATGGGGTGTTTCAGAGCTACACACTTAAGGCCCCTATACATAGCACAAGCAAAAAACTGTAATTCAAACTGAAATGGGATGATGTTGAAACGGGGGAAGCTCAAGAAATGAGGAGAGACTGGGATTTTGGAAGAAGCCTTTGAGGAGCTTAACCATACTCGTACCGAATATTCTATCCATAAAGTAGCAGAAAGTATTCTAAGAACTAAGCCAACATGGGAATGGAGAAAGGAGATTCTGCTGATAGGGATGACTGCAATTTAGGGATATTTATTTTATTTATTTATTTTTATTTTACATTTGTTGACCGGGAAGATCCGACTGGATGCATGTCCATTTTCAGCGGAGGCCCGGGGAGAAAAGCTCCACATTGACAGTGAGTTACATACAAGTTACGTAGATACATATTAATACATTTGGTAATTAAAACAAAAGTGGAGAAAAAACATATCATATATGTAATTAAAAATTTATCTCAGGAATAGCAGTCACAGACAAGTCAGCTTAAGAAATAGGAGACACAGACAACAGCGTAGCTTTTCTTTTACTAGGTTGTCCTCTTAGCAAAGGTATAAAAAGGGTCTTAGTTAAGAATAAGAAAAAATGGAGAATTCTCAAGGGGTTAGGTCCGACGAGAAAAAAGTCACGGAAAGTTAAAAAGAAGGATTTTTCTGGAGAGAGAAAAAGAACTCAGCTTTCTGGAAAGGAGTTAATCCTGATATGAGCATTGGCAAAGCCAGTGAGACTGGAAATGGTGGATTAAACATTGGCAAATAGAGCATCGCCTCCTGAGTTACAGGATTTAACTGTTTGAACAAGTGGCCTGTTAGAAGAACGAAGGCTATTTAGATTGATGTATGGTATGATTAAGTTCTCCAGTGCTGGAAACTTGTCAGGGTGTTTGAGTATTTTAAATGCCTCTATGAGTTGGTTCTGCTGGAGAAGGTTTGGGAGTTCTATCCAACCGAGGTTTTTTAGGTTAATACAATGATGGGTTCTATATGGCGTACCCGTTGCAAATCTGGCAATATGATTGTAAGAACATGAGAGTTTATTTAGGTCAGATTTATTAAGGTTGGTAAGCATTGGGGAGGCATATAGAAGGGTAGAGAGCAAATGTGAGCGGCAGTGGTAACTTTTGCAATTGGTGTTAGAAAAGATTTGATTCTATATAGTGATCCCAGTTTCTTGTTAACGGTTTTAATAGTTTGATTAATGTGGATATCAAATCTGAGTTTATTGTCAATGGTAACTCCTAATAGTTTAGTGTAGGAGTCTGGGGAGATAATCGTCCCATTATTTGATTGTATGGTAAAGGAAGTGTAAGAGAGTTTTTGGGTTGGATGGAAGAGTAATAATTTGGTTTTATTTGGATTTAGGATTAGCTGACGTCCTGATAGCCAATTTTCTACTGCTGTAAAACAGCTTTGGGTTTTAGATAGTAGGTTATCTAGAGATTTGTCAGAACACACTAATGTTGAGTCGTCAGCATATTGAATACAGGTGGCCTCAGGGATGGCTTTATGGAGGTCATTAATAAAGACTGAAAAGAGAAGTGGTCCCAGTATGGACCCTTGAGGAACCCCAATGGTGTTTGGTAGGAGGTTGGAGAGCTTATTTTGCCAGAGTACTGCTCGTTTCCTACCAGAGAGATAGGCCTGGAACCAATCCAATGTTAGGTTATCCAGGTGGAGATTTCTTAGAGTATCATGAAGTAGTCGGTGGTTAACCATGTCGAAGGCCTTTGATAGCTCCAGAAAGAGTGCTGATGATACTTTTTTATTATTCCGGTTATGATTTATTGTGTCCGTAAAAGAGAGGAGGGCAGTAGTTGTGCTGTGGTTGGGTCTAAAGCCATGTTGTGAGCTGGTCAGTAGTTTGTTCTGGATAAGATAGTAGAGGAGTTGTTTGTGTATACATTTTTCCATGATTTTGGCCAGAGGTGACATTATGGCTATAGGCCTGTAGTTTGATAATTCAGTGGATGAGCCACCTTTATGGAGTGGGATTACGTAGGATATTTTCCAAATTGAGGAAATTGTAGATTCTAAAATGGTACGATTAATTAGTATAGAGATGGGGTAAGCTATGACGTCTGCAGCTTGTAGGTATTCAGCTGGGAGAAGGTCTGCAGAGAGGGTAGTTGGCTTTAGCCTTTGTAGTAAGGATCGTATAATGGAAGTGGAGACTGGTTGTTGGTTGAAACTGTGTATAGTTTTAGGAGTGAGTTCTGTAACAGGGGAGCCGGTAACAGATAGTTGGTTAGCTAAGGCTTGGATAGTATCCGTAAAGAAAGTGTTAAAGGTATTGGCTACACCTTCTGGGTTTTTATCAGATATTTTTTTCTGGGGTAGGAGTGGAGGATTTGCCTGGATAGAGAAGGTTATTTAAACCCGCCCAGAATTTTTGAGGGTTGTTTTGGTGTTTATTTTGTAGTTGGCAGTAATAATTTTTTTTGTCCATTAATATGGCTTTTTTGTCACATTTCTTTGCTGCTGGAATTTAATGTGGTCTAAGGGTGATTTGGTTGTACGCCATTTTTCCCAGGTTTTGTTTCTGAGTTTAATTTTGGATTTGGAGTCTTTTGTAAGCCAAGGTGCAATATTTGTTTTAGTTTTGATTCATCTTTTTGGGGCATGAGTATCAAGTATGGTTAGGAAGGTGGTGTTGAACTTAGATACTGCCTCTTCTAGGGGGAGATGCTTAAGAGTTGCCCAGTTACAGGATTTAAGTTCCATCTTAAACTTTGAAAGGTCAAAATGTTTCTTGTTTCTAATTGACCTATACATGGGAGGTGTAGAGCTACCCGTTTTATTTTTCCTTATGTATGTGATGAGGTGATCACTGAGGTCATTTGGGAGGATCCCAGACATATACATATGTGGCTGACTGTTTATAAGGATCCAGTCTAGGATACTCTCTTTTTGGTTGGAAGTCCCAACTCTGGTAGAGGTGGTTATGGTCTGTGAGAACCCATGAAGATTTATATGGGTGGGGTTGGTCTCTGAGGAGCATAGGTTCCAGTCAATGTTAACATCGCCCAAGACTATAGATTCTTGGGGGTAGTTATTATTTGGCCAGTTTAGAATGTTCTCCAGTGTGTCAGAGTTTTTCCCAGGGGGGATGTACATTACAATTAGATTTATACTTTTTTCTTTATTTAGCTGTAGTTTTAGAGCAAGTATTTCAGCATTAGAGATTTGGGGTGGTTGAGTGGGGTTGAAAGCGATGTTTAGATTGCTTTTGTAGAGCACGGCAATACCACCACCCTTTTTTTTTTTATACGGTCGGCCCTATATATATTGTAGCCCGGTGGTATAATCTCATTGTCTTTGGTCCCTGGTTTTAGCCAAGTTTCTGTTAAACACATAATATCTGGGAGGTAGGTAGCTAAGAGAGCATGTAGATTGTGTACCTTATTGTTGATGCTTCTAATATTTAAGTGGCAAATTTGGAGGGAGTTGGTTGATCTTGGAAAAGGTGGTGGGCTGTTTGAGTTGGTGGTTGATAAGGGGCCAGGATTCGGGTGGACATCTCCATCTTTAGTGATGTTTTTTCTGAGATATTCCAATAGTCTCATAAGTTTCTGTAGTAGTTTATGACCATTTTTAGATTTGGGGCATGTTTGGTCTGGTTTGCAAGGGTGGTAGTAATTAGAATTAGAAGTTTTAATGTGTAGCTGTTGGGTAATGTGTTTAGTACTGAGTAGGGATAGGGGAGTACTAGTTTGATATCTAGGGTAATGGAATCCTTAGTAGGGCTGGTCTTCGTATGTGGTTATTAGGTATAGTATAGTTATTAATGGTAGCATAAGAGATATAGTTTTTAGTGTTGCCCTTCTTTTGGTGGGTTGGGCGGGTTTTGTTGTCTTTGAGTTATGGTGCATTACTATAAGAGGAACGTAGGTGCTTGAAGTTATTAGTGTTAGAAGGGGGGTGGGAGGTAACAGGGAAGTGATATTGTATGGCTAAGGAAAAAGGAGGGGTGTGGCTACCTAGCTATAAATGTAGGAGTACTGGGGGTGGGTGGGATATGGGGGCAGTGTGGGGCGCGGAGCGAGCCCGAGTGCAGCGGGGTTTATTCCGTTCCAAATTGACTAGGGGCCAGTGAAAACAGGCAAGTAAGTATGGTAATCTACCGTTTAGTGCAGCAAATAACCCAAAACAACTCACACTAACTGTTTTCTATGAGCTCTTTTGTTTCTAGAATGTTTGGATGACTTATTATGTTTGGGAAGGATTGGGTGGTTTAGTGCCGTTTCTTTGAACCCAGTACACTAGCAATTCTACATATGTATTAGTACTTTGCTTTGAACTATACTTTTGGTAAGTGATTAACCTTGGTCTTTTGCACTATTGAAGGCAGCAGATGGTCAGAGCTTGGCTGTGGGTACTGTTCTGATTTAGCGACCCTCAGGATATGTAGAATATAGCCAGCGGGGAGAGTAAAAAGGACAGTGCCTGGAGGAGAATACAGATACATAGACAATGCTTACATTAGTACCCTTTTCACGTGTAGTTCAGTTGACCAGAATTATGCAATGTTAAATATAGACAATAGGCAAGAGTGGGCTGGAATTTATTGGATAAAACTGTCAAAGGAACCAAGGTATTGAGAGCAAATAACTAGAGAGGAAAAGGCAATAGAATGGGAAGAGACCAAGATTTTATTTGGCTGCAGGTTAGAGATTGCCTTCCCTGTCAATGACTGATGTCACAGTATAGGCAAAGAGAAAGAAATGAGAGGTCCTAAATGAAAGACCAGCACTGGTAGAGTTTTTAGTAGAGTCTAGAACAGAAGTTGCCATTAAAAAGGAATAATTAGTAGAGCATATAATCAATCAGAGGAGATTAGAAAGGATTGGGAACAGAGACTGGATAAACAATTCACAAAGAAACAATGGGAGATATATGCTTGCAACAAAATCTAGAACATTTAGTTTTTTGCTTGGAAATGTTTACGTAGATATTTTTATACCCCAAGTAGACTCGAGAGAATTTGTCCTTGTGTAGACATCAAATGTTGGAGGTGTGATGGGGAAGAAAGAGGTAATTGGGAACCTATTTTGTGCAAGTGTAATGAGTTGGCATACATTAAAGAAGTCCTGCAGACAACTCTTTCAGAGATACTGGGTGAAAAAATTAGTGTAACTAGGGAAATGATTTTTCTGAGCTGTAATACAGAATCAAAATTTCCTAGACATAGTAAAGCCTTGCTGAGTCTAATTATGGTTTCTGCCAAAAAGCAATTTCTAGAAAATGGAAATCAAAGTCTAAACCAGCTGTACTGGAAGTTGTGAATATCATAACAGAGATAAAACAATTGAAATTGGGGAATCTTTAAAAAAGTGTAGGAGAAAATTACATAGGAAAAAATGGGAATTGTGGGAACAATACATCAGGGGAGGAATGAGGTTTTAAAGAAGGCAGGATTTGAATGAGTTATGTAATGCTTGACAGTGATTGGGTAGATTATAAGTCATGTATAATGTTTGCAGATAAAAATGTGTCAGTATGGTTTGTGATGTAAAATACTTGCACGTGGGATTACGTCAGTATGGTTTGTTTTTATTTATACAAATGTATGATGCGCTGTGTCAAAAGGGATCATTTAATAAAGATGTTTCTTTAAAAAAAAAAAAAAAAAAAAAAGGAGCAATAAGTCCATTTATTGGGGGGGGTTAATTTTATGAATACCAATCTAATTGTCTTATTGTCTTCTTAAAGGAAGATAGTATGTCACATTGCTTAATCTGGATAGGAAGCCACTGTAATATATTTGCTGAAACAAGTTCAGATCTCTGTTTTTTTTGTCAATGTATGTGTACTTATGCTGTTGTTTAAAATGTGAAAATGTAATGAAGGTGTTAGAAATACAAGGGACTTCACATTCTCCCCGCCCTGCCCCAGAGTTTACCTCTCATTCCTCTGTCTGGTGTGGATGGCAGCAAATAACCCTATCCTACTTGATCGCTTAGATGTTCATAAAAAACACACGAGACCTGAACCTACACTGAAACAAAAACAGAACCTGTTGGGGGATTTTTTCCCCCCAGAGAATCCTTGCCTCCTTTTCAGCTAAAACAAATCAACTCCCTAAATCTCTTTGAGCATAACCTTGATAAGTGGATGAGAATGCATAAATTCTTCCCTTGTATCCCCTTCCCTAGTCATTTATAGACAAGGGGAGCAATTAAAGGGACTTGCTGTGGCTATCAGTGGTCCTCTGGACTGATTGCTTAGTATCTACCTATGAACCTGTACCATAGACTTCTAGAAAGAGTAAAATAGGGTTACCTCATTCAGCCTTGCCTCTCTTGGTCTGCTGAACTGCTGTAGAGATAAGCTTCTCAACATAACTTCTTCATCTGCACAAGTTTCTGTTCTGTCATCTCTTAGGCACTGTACTCCTAACATCACAGTATAGGCACATGATCTGTTTGAAAGAGTATTATCCATTTTTAATGCGTCTCAGAAACCCTCAAAAGTTCTGGATAGGCCTAAATCAACTACTTTGTCCAGGTCATTCCACCACCCCAACCCCGGCTAACTACACCCATAGTTCCCCAGAGACCATATCTAGCGCCTTTAATAACCTTTTCACTGAAACAATCCAATCCCTAGCAAATCAACTTAACCCCCTCTTAAACCACACGCCTAATCTACCCAGTAATCACCCCGAATTTAGCTTCCAACCAATACCCACTAGTTTTATCAAAACACTTCTAAAAAAACCAAAACCTACCTACCATCTTCGCTGCTGACCTCCTCCCTGCAGAGTACCTACAAATAGCTGCAGATGCCATTGCATATCCCATATCTATCCTCATCAACAGAACCTTATCCGAAAACATTAACCCCGCCCTCTGGAAAATATCTCACGTCATCCCACTCCATAAAGGTGGTAGCTCCTCAGACACATCCAACTATAGACCCATTGCCATTCTTTCCCCACTAGCCAGAATAATGGAGAAATGTGTACACAAGCAACTAATGCAATATCTTATACAGAATAACTTACTATCCAACTCCCAGCATGGTTTCAGGCCATACCACAGCACCACCTCAGCCCTCCTTTCTTTTACTACTGCCATAAACCAAAACAGGAATGACAATAGGCTAACCTCTGCCTTCTTTCTTGACCTATCAAAAGCCTTTGACATGGTCAGTCATGAACTTCTCATTCTTTCACTAAAATCTATTTCTCTCAACAAGTCTGCTATCCGGTGGTTCCAGTCCTACCTGACTGGTAGACAATAGGCGATACTATGGCAGGGCAAACTCTCCAGCCAGCTACCTCTCACACTGGTGTCCCTCAAGGGTCCATACTAGGTGCACTACTCTTCTTTATTTTTATCAACAACCTTCACACTGCTATCCCTGAAGCTACCTGCATTCAATATGCAGATGATTCCACTCTCATCTGCTCAGCCACCTTCCCATCTGAACTGCAAACTTTAACCCAAAATACATTTAACACTGTCAAGAACTGGCTCACCAACCAACACCTACTTCTGAACCCCAATAAAACTAAACGTCTACTCTTCTCCCCCACTAGTAGATCCACCACACTTTCATTCTCTGTCATATCTAACAATGATACCACTATTTCCCCAGATAATCACACCAAACTGCTAGGGGTTATCCTAGACAATAATCTCAAATTTGACCTACAGGTCAACAAAACCATGCAGACCATCAATAAGAAGCATGGATCACTGTATAGAAACAAGACATTTTTAACCTCACTGGCTAGGACTGCAATCGCCCGATCACACCTACTCTCTACTCTTTTATATGCCTAGCCTGTACTCTCAAACCTCAACAATTCCGAACTAGGTAAGCTGTCCCATAGCTACAGTCATATTGCCAGATTCGCCACTGGCTCCACCTATAGAACCCCACCACTGCCAGAACCTTAAACAACTAGAGTGGCTAGAACTGCCCAGCTTAATTAAATTCAATCAACTCTTAATAGTGCACAAAATTTTGTACCACCCTGAGGATACTCCCTCACTTAAAAATATTATTAAGCCATATCGCAACCTAAGATCCCTACAGTCAGCCGATAAACTACTGGTCCAAACCCACAAAGCTAATAACTCTGCTGGTGTATCCCTGTTTGCCAACTTCGTTGGCAAAACTTGGAATTCGTTGCTAAACTATATAACCCTACAATCCTCCAAAACTCTTCAAACAGTATCTCAAAGTGAATTGGCTATGCCCATGTACCAACCCTGATTAAGTTATAAACTAAAAGCACGTTCTGTAATTATCATAACTTGTAACTAAGTCACCAAGCTCTGCTTCCAATCTGAAGTCTCTTACTTTTAATTGTGTCTGTCCATGAGAATTGAGTCCCTACTAGAGAACACTACTAAGCCATTGTATATAATCACTTTGTTTTTATAATTGTTTGCTAGCTTCTGTGTAATCTTTGTAACTTTGTCTATGTGGAGCTTTTTTCCTCAGGCTTCCGCTGAAAATGAACATGTATCCAGTCGGACTATCCCAGTAAAGAAATGTAAAATAAATAAATAAACCACATACACAAAATAAATGACTAAGGAGTCCTGGACAGTGTTGCAACATCAAGTATACCAAAAGTAATGCTAAAATTAAAATGTTGAACACAGCTTTTGATAGGTATTTAATGTGGAAGTGACATATCCCCCACCCCCACCCAGTAACCTCTATGTAGGAAGCTTTGCAGCCTGCTCTTCCAGACTAACAATCAGTTCTTTGGTTGATGCACTTCAGGTCAAGGATAAATGTTTTAATTATAAATAAAAGTGAGAGCACTTCACCATTGGTCTTTAGACAAATGACCTGTCCATCTGTTGGTTCCTTGTAATGTAAACCTAGATTACCTTCTATTTCAATTGTGTTATTATAGCTCAGGCCTTAATTACCCCCTGTGTGAGTGTGTCTATCTTGCAGTTATCTTCAGCTTTCATGTGGGTCAGGTTAGTAACCCATTTAGATTTCTGAAGTTTCGTAAAGCCTATTGCAAAAGCACATTTTTTTTCTCATTATCCATTGAGAGCATACTTGCGTCTTAGTATGCTGGAAAAACTGACTGCCCTCCAAGCCAGATCACTTTGAGCACAGATTTCTCTCTCAGATGGTGTTTTTCTTGGCTGACAGTAACTTCAGTTGAGTATTGACATTCATTTATCTTATCTTTCCCATCACATATTCCCTAAGAGGATAACTCTGTACGTTGGTCTGTCCTTTTCTGCTTAAAGCATCCACCTTGGCCAGCCTTAATCAGAATTGTAATCTAAAATGCTATGTACTCAAACAGTGGTATCCTGATTGAAAGTTGAGGAGTAGTTTCGTACAGCAAGTAATGGTGAGGGAGCACAAGAAGACATAGCAGAGGAATTTTCTGCTTTCTGCATTAGAGGGAGCACCGACACTGTCTCATGTTGAGCACAGACAGGAAAAGCCTGGGGACAGTTGAAAAAGATGGACATATTCAGCAGCCTCAATGGCTGTGGGAAACAGAGTACAGCAGTGACTTGTGGAGATAAGGAGCCAACAGTCTCTAGAGCCTTTACAAGCCTAGTCATGTTAATCCCAAGTATCCCCATTTGTTCTTTTTTGGGTAGTTTGCAGAATGAATTTATGAACAGAATGGGTCTATGATCAACACAGCTACCCCTGACCATGAGGGACATAGGTGCCAACCAGGGACAAATTTGTGGTCTCCCATCCAATTATCTGTTGCATTTGAATAGGGTCAGTGAGGAGCTTTGTTTTATGTGAATAGGGTAACTTCTCCAGAGAAGCTGCAGTCTCTGGGAGACATATCAGTGTCTCCAGCATGATCTGTTAATGTCACAGGCTAGGTTGAGATCCCTAGAGTGAGTGACTCCTGACCCATTTGACTTGCAGATGTGCAACATTTCCATTAGGGGTGGGTTGGAGATTGCCCTATAGGCCAGGCACAAGTCACCTCTCAGCAGCCTGTAAGATACAGAGTAAAGTGACAGGGCTTTCAGCCTGTCCACATATGGTTTGGAGTCCCATTTTCTTCATGAGAAACCTCTGAGGTCTCTCCAGCTGCTGCAGGAGTCTGGTGAGATACATGCAAAAGGGTGCATTATACTCTATTAGTGGTCTGATGAGAATCCAGTACAGTTGAGTTGTAACATCCCTTGACCTGAATGCTATGCTCTTGCTTATGAGGTGCGCTACGTAGAAGGCTTTCCTTACCACTGTGCAAACGTGGTGGTCAGAATTCAGATTGCTATCAACCTGTATTCCCAAGTCTCACACCAATGGGTTGGAACTCAGAGGGAGTGCTGTCAGTATTGTAATTTGTAGGGAATTCCATTTTGCCAAAGGGAATAATAATGCATTTTTTTGCATTCAGTTTTAGACCATTCTTTTGGCACCAATCATTTGTTTGTGTTAGCCCTGCTTGACATCACTGGGGGACTTTCTGATTACTGCCAGTTTGCAATTATAGGCTCATAGGTAGGTACTAGGCTATCAGCCCTGGGGCCTATACAAGCCCAGCCAAAAAGGTACCCTGGCTTTTGCCACCCAAGAAAATTATTTTCCTGTGCCACTGTTGAGCAGAGCCACAGAGGTGATTCCCGGGGTGAATTTCCTATTTCCCATCCAGTCATCAAGATTTTTCTTGAGTGCTAATGAGGAGCTTTGTTTGATATAGATAGGTAGTTTATTCTAGAGTATGCGATGTCTCTGGGACAGGAATCTATCCCTCCGGCATGTTCTGTTTAATGTGGTGACAAGGTTTAGGTTCCCTAGAGCATGTAGCTTGGAGGGATTGGGATTTCTTTAAGTGGAGCATGTCCAACAGCTCTGGGTTTGACATAGCTTTGTATGTTAGGCAGAGATCACCTCTGAGTAGGCGATATGCGACGGAGTAAAGCTGGAGTTTTTTGAGACGGTCTGCGTAGGGCATCTGTTTGAGGCCGGTAATCTTCTTTGTGAGCTATTTCTGTGGCCTTTCCAGTTGTTGTAGATGTCTTGTGAGGTACATACCAAAAGGGACATTGTACTCTATAATGGGTCAAATGAGTGATGAGTAGAGGGGAACAATGACCTCTTTTTTTCTGGATGAGAAACCTTTTGAGATGAGGTGTGCCATGTAGAAGGATTTCCTGACTACTGCGGCAATGTGATTATCAAAGGAGAGACTACTGTCCACCTGTGTCCCAAGGTCTCTTATCACACTTTCAGTGTTAAGTATACAGAGTTTTTACCAAAGGGGATGACGGTGCACTTTTTGGCATTGAGCTTGAGGCCATGGCTTTGACACCAGGCATCAGTCTCAGTGAGGTCCTTTTGTAGGATGTCCACATCATTAGGAGTTTCGATTATGGCTCCTAGTTTGCAGTTATCTGCGAACTTCGTTAGCCAAAGACCTTCTGTGTTAGCCTGTACTTCAGAGAAGTAGTTTCCAAACAGGAGAGGACCCAGGACCCTGAACCCTGTGGTACTCCACTTGTCACTGTTCTGAAGTCGGATTTGGAGTCTGCTACTTTCGCAGTGTGGGTTCTGTCAGTGAGCCAGTTGGCAACCCATCTTGTGACATAGGGATTTGTACCTAGTTTAGTGAGTTTATCTATAATTCCAGAGTGGGGGATGGTGTCAAAAGCCTTGGCAAGATCTAGATAGGCTGTGTGAACCACCTTACCCTTGTCTACGGCTTTGGTGACTGCTTCAAAGAAGTCCATCAGGTTTAGGAGACATGATCTGCCTTTTACAAACCCAAACTGGGTGGGATCCAGAGTTTGGGGATTACCAGTATCTTTGTTTATAAGTTCCATGATGATACGTTCCGTGGCCTTGCAGACCAGGCTCGTCAGGCTAATGGGGCGCTAGTTCCCAGGGTCCGTGGTGGCTCCCCCCTTGTGGAGTGGGATAACCTTTGTCTTGCGCCATTCAGCAGGCACAAAGCCTGAGGTGAGGCTATGATTGAACATGGTACTTAGGTGGGTTGCTAGTTCGTTCTGTAGTTCATGTAGAACGCAGCCTGGGATGTTGTCTGGTCCCATGGATGCTGTGTTCTTGGCTTTGTTGGAGAGAGTGGTTTTTACCTGTGCAGCCGTGATTACAGGAACTTTGCATTCTTCCGGTATAGAGATGAGCTCTTTAGGGGGTGAGAGGGGGGTAAAGTTAGCACTGAACCTATCTGCCAAGGATGTTGGCAATATCAGTTGGGTCTGTATATTTAGTGCCATTGTGCTGTAACTCAAAGCAGATCTGAGTGTTGCCATTGAGATTCTTGACATAGCTATAGAATGCTTTGTGGTTGTCTTTAGAGTCAGTGGCGATTTTGTTTTCGTAACTAGCTTTGGAGGATTTTATTAGGGATTGCAGCTTCTTACTGAGGCTGACCAGGGAGCTCCTCCACTCGTGGGATTTTACTCTCTTTTGCAAGAGTTTCTTCCTTCTGTTGTACACTTTGTTTATGGCAGGGTACCACCAGATTGGCTTCCTTTTTTTGGAGGATAGCGTCTTGGTTCTGTTTGGGATAGCACGATCCATACACTCATGTAAGTGCTTATAAAGTGCAATTGTGTAGGATTCAGTAGTCGTAACTGTATTGTCCATCTGCATGGGTGTCATGAAGTTCACCACTTCTGTCTTAAGAAGCACGAAGTTGGCTTTGGAGAATTTTTTTACCATGGTTTCCTTAATGGGGTGTGGAGGCAGGATGTGGATATCTAGGGTAATTAGCTTATGGTTGGAGTGGACCAATGAGGCATTGACTTCAGGTGTGGAACACCGGTCACTCATATTGGTAATGACTAGATCTAGGCTATTGTTGCCCCTGGTGGGGGTGTGGATAAGTTGATCCAGGGCATTGGAGTTTAGGAATTCCAGAAAGCGTTGAGAGAAGGAGTTGATACATGAGTAGTTTTCCCAGTTAATGGTGGGGTAGTTGAAATCACCCATTATTAGGGTGTTTGAACCCTAATATTTTCTAGTACATCAAGAAAAGAGGAGTGGGAATCCTGGGGCATGGTGGGTGATCTTTAGAAAGCTACAGTTTGGATTGCAGTTTTGCCCAGAGTTAGCTGCACTTGGATAACCTCGGCTACATTATGCTGAGCAACTAGCCTGGAGGTGTGGATATCCTTAATGAATATGGACACACCTCCGCCTTTGGTGTTCTGGTCCAGGTAACATGGCCGAAAAGTGTGGTACGAGTTATAGCCTGGTAGTGCAGGGGTGCTCGCTGGAGCCTTGAACCAGGTCTCAGTCACTGCACAGATATCGATGTTCTCCATTTTAAGGAGTGTGTCGAGTGAGTGCATTTTGAGATTTAGACTTCTAGCATTGAGTAGCATCACCCTCAGTTTTTGCTTGCCTGTTCCTGTTACGGTGGTGAATTTGTCATTTGAACCTTGCCTAAAAAAGGCACTATAGGGGCGGAAAGAACCTTAGCCACGCCAGTATCCAGAATCCCAGGGGTGACTGGTGCAAGCCATCTCTGGCAAAGCATCGTGGTCTGTTGACCATGTCACCCCAGGCAGACAGATACTGGATCCCTTTAGAATGGCACCAGAAGCTTAGCCAATTGTTGAAGTCAATAATTTTGTCCTTGTACTGCAGCATCATTCTGGGTGATGGCAGAATGCTACTCAGGGCTAGGGTCATACCTGCCTGGGCTACAAGATCGGAGAGCTCTTCCATGTCTCTCTTCATGTAGTCCAGGGCGGTATGTCTCAGGTCATTCACACCAACATGGACAATGACAGAGTCATATTTGTACTTGTTGTGGAGCGACCTGAGTGCGTGGGTTATGTGGCGGATCCTGGCACCCAACAGACAGCTGACAGTAACCTTCTCCTTGTTTAGAATGGAGAGTGGGACATCAGTGTTCCTGACTATAGAGTCGCCTATGACTACTGTGTTGGGTACGTTGTTTTGCCTTATTGGCTGTGGTTGAGTGGCACACTGAGTCTGCAGGCTGTGTGTCATTTGGGTTGTGTTGGGGGGTGGAGGTTGCTTGCATTTCTGCTTTGGAGGTCTCTGTTGCTTGAACAGGTTATTATTGAGAGCTTCCGCGAATGTTTTTGTGTTTCTATGTCTGGATTTTGGTGGTGTAGATTTAGTGAGACTATGTGATGAGTGTGGTGTGGTGCAAGTGTTTACCTTCTCCTCTTGACTGTCAAGTTCAGTCTTGATTGGAGAGAGCTTTACCTCCAGTTTGGCTAGATAAGTGCATCTCTCACAGGTTGTAGTGTTGGGTGGTAGGAGGAGAGGGTTGTCTGTGTATATGAGGCAATTTCTACATTGCCCCAAGATTCCCAGATTCATCAGATAGACAGGAGAGAACACTGGGAGCTGACCCTTGGACATGCCTGAATAAAAAAACTATTTAAATCTAGATAAGTGAGGAAAGTGAGTACAAGAGCTGTTTTTCTCTACGCAAGTGAGGAATGTAAGTACCAAAACTGTTTTCCTCCAGGTTAATGATGAAGGTTGAGTGCTGTAGTAGTTAGTAGGTTATTTAGTGCTTACAAGTTCTGAACAAGTGCTGATCACGAATAAGCAAATTCAAGTGCTAAAAGTAAGAATCTGTATCTGGACTAAACTAGTTACAGGAAAGGGGGGAAACAAGTGCAAATGGGGCTTTTTAATCAGAAAGTTGAGAGAGATGGGAAAAACTGCCCAAACGGCCAATAGCTACAATTTCTGGGCCAGAACCACTCCTTATGTAGTAGATAGGTTACCTAGTGCTTACCACTCCCACTGATAAGCTAGAAGGCTTCCCTCCAACACAGAAAGCTTCGGGGGGGGGGGGGCTCAGAAGCTTTCATGCAGTCCTGGATACAGCAAATCTGAATCTGGACTACACTAGTTACAGGAAAGGAATTTATATATATATATATATATATATATATATATATATATATACATATATATGTATATATATATATATATATATATATATATACAGAAAAGTAGCTAAACCAGCAGTCAAAACAATTCAAATGCAGTGCAAGCTAGCACACTTGAGTATGTAGCAATGTTAGACCAAACAGTTTAAGAAATGCAATTAAATTAAAAATGACTGAAAACAATGCAGAAGGAGTCTGTTAGGTAGAATGAGATAAAGAGATGGGACTGGGGGGAGTGTCCCAGATCAAATCTACAGTGGGGGCGGGCAACTGCAAAAACCTCCAAATTTAAACAACAACACAGGAATAGGGAGAGTGGGTATGGGAAAACCAACACCTTCAGCAGAGATCTAAAAAACTATACAGTGAAGCAAAAATAACAGTGCACAATTCTGAAGTCAGCCAGCAATGATATAAAACTAGTCAAACAACAATTGCCAGTACACAACTCTGAAGTGCCAGAAAAATATACTCAGCTCTGTACATCTCCAGATAGTTTGAAGCGCACTCTTTCAGGACACAGGAAGCAAACTTGCTGATCCAAAGGCTGTCTACTTTGACCTGGACTTCTGAGAAATAGATACCAGACAGTTAGAGGTCCAGCACAGACCCCTTTGGTACTCCACTGGTGATGGGTCTACTAGTGGAGGTGGAGTCACCACTTTTGAAAGTTTGTGCTCTGTCGGTGAGCCAGTTGGCTACCCGTCTAGTAATGTAAGGGGTAATCCCGATCTGGGATAGTTTCTCAATGATGCCAGAGTGAGAAACTGTGTTGAAAGCCTTGGCAAGGTCAAGATACGTTGTGTGCATGGTCTTAGCTTCATCCATGGCTTTGGTGACATTCTTAAAGAAGTCTATGAGATTTAACAAGCATGATCTACTCTTAACGAATCCAAACTGGCTTGGGTCCAGGATTTGGAGGTCACCTATATCCTTGTTGAGAAGGTCCATGATGATTCTTTCCATGGCCTTGCAGATGAGGCTGGTTAGACTTATGGGTCTGTAGTTCCCAGGGTCAGTTGATAGCCCTCTTTTGTGCAGGGTGTTTACTGTTGCTGTTTTCCATTCTGCAGCAACATAGCTAGTTCTCAAGCTGTGATTAAAGATAATGTCAAATGGGTCCACTACATCTTCTTTTAGATTTAGTAAAGAACCTGGGATATACGTGGTCCCATTGAGGCTGTGGTTTTGGCCTTAGCGTGCACAGAAAAGAGCTGTTCTCTGGAGATACTAGCCAGAGGACTCATGTCAAGTTTGCTTTGGAATATGGTAGATGGGGATTGTGGGGGGGGGGGGGTGAATGTAATACGAGTGATCCCATCTACAAGAAGTTTGGCACATAGCTGGGCATTTCCTTTTAGACTTCATACGTAGCTAAAGAATGCCTTATGATTATCCTTGGCTAGGGATGCAATTTTAATTTTGTAATTTACTTTAGAAGACTTTACAACATTTCTGATTTTCCTGTTTAGACATAGGAGGGAACTCTTCCTCTGCAGAGTGATATCCTTCTTGCTTTTGGACAACAGTTTCTTCCTCGGTTATATAATTTGTTTATACTTGAAGTTCACCACAGTGGCTTGTTTTTACTGGAAAACCTGGTTTTGATGCAGTCAGGTACAGCAGAGTTTATGCAGTCGCTTAACTGTTTGTAAAGGGCATTTTTGTACACTTCTGTATAGTGATCATTGGTGTCTACGATTGTGGGAGGTATGAAGCTTTTTATACCATCACTTAGTACACTGTAGTTAGCTTTGGTGAAGTTTTTTTTATAATTTTTGTTCCTTTGAATGTGTTGGTTCCAGTAGTTATTTCAAACAAGACTGATTTGTAGTCTGACCTAACCAGGAAGGACCTCACACATAGGGAAGTACAGTGCCCCTCCCTATGTTGGTGAGTACTATGTCCAGAACATTAGAGCCCCTAGTGCGGGTGCAGACTATCTGTTCCAGAGTATTTGTGTTAAAGTCCAGGAACCTCTGGGTGAGTGTGTTTTTGCTCATGTATGCCTCCCAGTCTATGGAAAAATAGTTGAAATCTCTTATGACTAAGGTGTTGGGCTATATGGTGAGGGATTCCAGTAGACTGAGGTAGGCAGTGTGCTTATCCTGGTTCATGGTGAGGATCTGTAGCTAGCAATGATGTGGTATAGTGCTTTCCCTATAGTTAATTGGATATAGAGTAATTCAAAAGACCCATGATGTTTAACCAGTCTCGGTGTATTTGGTTTTTGGTTTTGATGCACATCCACCTTTGGTTCCTTCATGCTCATTTTGAGGTCTGTACATGTGGAAGGCATTGTAGCCTTGCATGGCCAGGGTGATGTCAGCGGCCTTGAACCATGTCTCGGTAACTGCACAGACATCAGCATCCTCCAAGGTGAGGAGTGCTTCCAGGGAGTGCAGCTTCATGTTTAAACTCTGAGCATTAAGCAGCACGACCCTGAGTTTGTCTCCATTAGATTTTGTTACATTGGAAAATGTGTTGTTTTGACATTGCCTAAAAAGCCAGTGTGGAGGAGGCAAGGGTCTTTGCCACTGTCTGAAAGCTTAGGGGGGCCAGTTTGCAGACCATCTCTAGCAAAGCAGCGAGGTCAGTCTAACATAGCCTCCCAGGCTGACAGATACTGGATCCCCCTGGACTGACACCAGAAGTTCAAACAGTTGTTGAAGTCAATCATTTTGTGTTAATATTGTGGCATCATCCTGAATGAGGGTAGGATTCCACTAATGGCTATGGACATACCTGTCTGGGACTCATAATCGGAGAGTTCTGTCATGTATCTCTTCATATAGTCCAGAGAGATGCATCTCAAGTCATTCACTCCAACATGGACTGACAGAGTCATAATGGTACTTGTTGAGTGACTTGAGTGCTTGCATGATTTGTTGTATCTTGGCACCTGATAGGCAGCTGTCCATGACTTTCTCCTTGTCCAGTCTGGTGAGAGAGACATCTGTATGTCCCATTGTGGAGTCGCCTATGACCAAGACATTTGATGTGTTTTGCCTGAGGGGCTTATTTGTTGAGCCATGGATATTTGTGTTGATATGTGTAGTGGTTTCTTTGTGCTTAGTGGTGAGTGTGGATGGTGTGCATTTTGGGGGTCTCTATTCTTTTGGAAGGCTTTTAGTGAGCACCTCCACATGTGTATCATGACCTTAATTTTATGAGAGGTGGTGTGTGTGTGGTGACAAACTGTTTCATATTTAGTTTCTTTTAACATGAGAGAATTGACTCCAAATCCACAGTGTATTTGACTCTCCTGCGTAGGGTGTTATTTTACTTTGAGTGAATGATTACCAGTATACATGAAGCAATTGCTACATTGCCTCAAGATTCCCATATCAATCAAGCTGGCAGGAGAAATTATGGGAAACTGCCCATCCTTTGCGGCAGGATTTTTCTAAATGTGGCATTTGGGAAGGAAGTGGGCTAGCTGGACTTGGTCACAAACAGCAAAAATGAAGCAGCATTCGGTTAAATACAGTGAACTAAGTGCAGTGCTAGCTTAAAATATACTTATTTTTCAGGGTTTTTTCCACTGGAAGCCTTGGATTTTAATGCAGATGCATTCCACATCTTTGGCTAAAGTTGCCAAACATAGAGCAGCTCTGGTAAACTGAGCACAAACCTGAGGCTTATGTACAGGCAAATTTAGGTTCATAGGTTCATACTAGGCTATCTGCCCTAGGGCATTTATAAGCCTAGCCAGAGTGTGTGTGGCTTTCACCACCCCTTAGGATGAGAATACTATACCCATTAGTTTGCTGTGCCTCTGTCCAGCAGTGACACAGAGATGATTCCCGGGGTAAACCTACGATCTCCCATCCACTCGTCAAGATTTCTCTTGAACAGAGTCAGTGAGGGGCTCTGCCTCACATGGACTGGGATTCTGTTCCATAGTGTAGGGAGTCTCTGGGTGATGAATCTGTCCCTCCAGCACGTCCTATTTATATCCGTGTTGAGGTTTAAGTCTCTTGCTCTCGTGGCTCTGGTGGATTTGGATTTTTGAGGTGGAGCATGTCCATTAATTCGGGTTGGACATGGCCTTGTATGTCAGGCACAGATCTCCTCTGAGCAGACGGTATGCGACTGAATAGAGCTGGAGTTTCTTCAGTCGGGCAGCGTATGACATATGTTTGAGCCTTTATCCTTTTGGTGAGGAACTTTTGGGGTCTTTCCAACTGCTGCAGGTGTCGGGTAAGGTACATTCCGAATGGGGCGTTGTACTCAATCATTGGTCTGATAAGTGAAGAGTACAGGGGTACAATGACCTCTCCTGATCTGGATGTGAATCCCTTCATGATCAGGTGGGCAATGTAGAAGGTCTTCCTAACCACTTTGGCAATGTGAGTGTCAAAAGAGAGGTTACTGTCAACTTGGGTCCCCAGGTCCCTGATAACTTCTTCCATGTTTAATAGATTACCACCTATATGGTAATTAGGGGTTACCTTGTTTTTCCCAAAGGGTATGACTATACATTTTTTGGCATTTAGCTTAAGGCCATGGCTCTGGCACCAGTTATCCATTTCTATGAGACCTCTCTGGAGGATGTCTGTGTCTGATGGAGTGTCAATTATGGTGCCCAGTTTGCAGTCATCTGCAAATTTTGTCAGCCACAATCCCCCTATGTTTGCCTGCACTTCAGAAAAATAAATGCTGAACAAGAGGGGGCCCAGGACTGAGCCCTGTGGGACACCGCTCATGACTGGCTTAGAGTCTGACATGGCACCAGCAACTCTAACCCTGTGGGTTCTGTCCTTGAGCCAGTTTGCAACCCATCTTGTGACATATGGGTTTACATCTAAGCTGGTGAGCTTTTCTATGATGCCCGAGTGGGGTATTGTGTCGAACGCTTTTGCTAGGTCAAGGTAGGCTGTGTGAACTGCCTTACCCTCATCAATGGCCTTCGTGACTGTTTCGAGGCATGATCTGCCCTTGACAAAGCCAAATTGGGTAGGATCCAGTGTCTGTAGGTCCCCAATGTCTTTATTTATGAGTTCCATTATGATCCTCTCCATAGCTTTGCAGACAAGGCTCGTCAAGCTTATGGGGCGGTAATTTCCAGAGTCCATAGAAGCACCACCTTTGTGGAGTGGGACCACAGTTGCCGTACGCCATTCTTTGGGTACGTATCCTGTAGTAAGGCTAAGATTAAACAGCAGCCTTATGTGTGGGTTTAGTTCCTCATTGAGTTCGTGTAGCACACAGCCGGGGACACCATCCGGTCCCATTGATGCTGTGTTTTTTGCTTTAGAGAGAGCAGCTCTCACCTGGGCATCTGAGATGTTTGGGAGGCTAGACTCTGGTGGGATAGATATTTCTCCTTTTGGGGGGGAGGGAGGGGAAAAATTTGCACTGAACCTGTCTGCCAGTATGTTGGCAATGTCTGTGGGTTCAGTGATTTTTGTATCATTTTGGACTAATTCTGAGCATATCTGGGAGTTTCCACCCAGGTTTCTAACATAGCTAAAGAAGGCCTTATGATTGTCTTTTGTGTCATTAGCGATTTTTCTCTCAAAGTTGGCCTTGTATGATTTTATGAGTGATCGTAGTTTTTTGCTAGTAGTGATCAGAGATGCCTTCCCTTTTAGGGGTTTTGCTCTGTCATGTAGTAGCTTTCTCCTCTTGTTGTAGAGTTTGTTTATGGCTGGGGTCCACCAGACCGGGCGCCTGCCTTTGGTGGAAAGGGTCTTGATTTTATTAGGGATTGATTGATCCATACATTCCTGGAGGTGCTCGTAGAAGGCATTTGTAAGGGTTTCAGCAGCGTGGGTTGTGGTTTCCACTGGCTCGGGGGCCTTGAAGGATACCACTCCAGTCTTAAGAAGTGTGAAGTTTGCTTTTGAGAAGTTCTTCACTGTGGTCTTTTTTGCTGGGGTTGGGGGCGGGATGTGGATCTCCAGTGAGATTAATATATGGTCTGATCTCACCAATGAGGGATATACTTCCGGTGTGGAGCATTTTGTCCCCATGTTTGTGATTATCAGGTCTAGTATATTTTCTCCTCTTGTGGGAATGGTGACTAGTTGTTCCATAGCATTTGAGTTTATGAACTCCAGGAAATTTAAACAATTTTAACACATTACCAATGGGGAAGCCCCAAACTGAGCCTTTCTCCAGCAATCCCCAACTCAGGTGTGTCTTGAGCTCCACACATCTTTCGCAAGGGAGCAAGGAGGCCCTCTCAATGTAAGATGGCTGGTCTAAGAGCACAGTGATACCAAACAGTCTAGATTCAACAGGTCTGAATTTAGCTTATGTTATGGATGACAAGGAAAGACAAATTCTAGATGAGAATGAGTAAGGGTGAGTCACTTAAAGGTCAATTTGAGAGTGTTTACTAGTATACTATTAGATGACCTGCAGTGGAACCACTCAGCACACAAACTGGCAGCTCTTTGAGCAGCTGTGAACAGTGGGAGACTATGGAGAGCGTTTCCTATAGAGGATTTTAAATTGGAGAGGTTTGCTTATATGTAAGCCGGGAAAGCACGTTTGCACAAAGCTTTTATACGAGCAGGATGAAAGCCTAATGTTAAACCCTCAGGCCAATCAGATAACAAAAAAAAAACAATAATCTATCAACCAGTAGTTCCCACCTCAAATGGCTTGAATTTAGTTCTCTGCCGCCACCAGAGTGTAAAAAAACCCTTCCAGTCTAAAACAAACTGGCTTTGAGCTCAAGTGCAGTAACAAATGCTTTACAGCAGAAGTACGAATTCCTGCAATAGCAGTAATCCTTGGAAATAAGCTCAATAACCCTGAGAAATGTTCACAACACACAAAAACTTTGCAAAACTTAAAAATATTTTGTCAGGCTCGCTCAGAGCAGCTTTAGCAGTATCATCAACCAGATGGCTTTTTAGGGTCTTATTTGAGAGCTGCTTTTGCTGTGTTTTTATATTAAGAAGTTCTAGGATTATCCATCCTGTGCCAGAAGTTGCTTAACTGGTCTCTCTGAGTTGGGAGGCATTCCAGGGAGATGAAAGTGTAGTCGTTTACTGGCTAGAGTGCACAAGAGTTAGTTTTCAACTTTTTTCTGTCTGCTATAAATTAGGCATGTGTTTGCAGAACTGTCAGTGGTGGTTAGCAGTACCCTGTGTAGTAGTAACCTATATAGCTAGTATTTAAAACTTTAACCCATAAAGCAGAAAGGCTTTGTGTGGAGCTTTGCTTAGGGCAGCTAGTTAGGTCATCAAACAGCACTAAGATTACAGCACTATCTAACATCTACCCTTCACTCAAGACACCATTCAGGTAGCCCCTGTAAAACCAATTCCTAAGCCATAATAGCCAAACCCTAATGCATGTCCTGACAACATGGATCTGCAATATCCTAATGTCTCTGTGGCCATCTGGGTAGATATGGACATCCTGAGACATTTGGAAGTTCTGATGTACTCAGGCGACCTTTTAATCCTTAAAGAAAGTAACACAGTATGCGAGAGATATTTATTATCCAAGCATTATTGCATTTAACTCTAAATGATTTAGTGGGTATTTTTTTTTTTATGTATGCATGTGAGCAACTATCATTTTCTGTGGATTTCGGTTGTATAAGCCTTCTTTAACACTCTACACACATTGTTTATTTTCTGTTCAGTACTATGAATTGTAACAATGTTTGTTTTTTCTGTGGAGCTTTTCTCCCCGGCCTCAGCTAAAAAAGGGTACTAGCTCAGTCGGACTTACCCAGTCAAGAGATGTCAAATAAATAAAATAAATAAATAACCCATCAAACTGCAGCACCCACCCTTAGCAATCACTAACGTACACACTAAAAGCAATGCCTACACCCAGTTATCCACCAAGAACAAAGCCCATAAGGCAAGCAAACTCTTTACCTAGCACTCTTGTCATAGGAGATTCTATTGTACGACGCACAGATGCTCCTCTCACCAGGATGGACAAGGTAATGGTTAGTTACCCATCTGACATCAGTCTCTGCAATCTGCGATTAGGATCTGCAATATCACACATGCACTCAAGTCACTGCACCACTGGTACTAAGATGATTCTATCACAGTCCATGTTATGAATCATTCTGACTGTGTCACAGGCAGGTATGTGCCTTGCATTGAACAGCAATTCTACCTTCAAGTTTGATACTACAGTATGAACAGAAAAAGACTGATTTTAATAATTTACTTAATTTCTGGTGTCACTCCAGGGAAATCCAGTATCTATCAGCATGTGAGGACATGGTTAACAGACCACTTTGCTTTGGCAAGGATGATCGGCACCTGTCTACCCAGGCTTTTCTATACTGGCTAAAACTTTATCCATTCGCTTAGAGACTTTTTTGGGCTATGTCAACATGACAAAACTACCAATATAGAAATAAAAAAACTCAAAGCAACCCTCTAGGAACTTAAACTAGAAACTCCATACCCTACAAGCTCTCCTCACTCTGGTAAATGCAGACATCTGTGCTGTTACCAAGATGTGGTTTAAAGCCACAGAAAGTACTCCAGCAGTGGAAGGTTGCAGTTCCTTGCACACATTTAGACCAACAGCACCACAGACTGGGGCTAAAGGTGGAGATGTCTGATCTACATTAGCAGCAAATACAGCTCTAGGTTGGTTAAGCAGGATGATGCCCTGGATTTCATCCACATCCTGACCAGTCACAGGTCACCCCGTATGACCCAACAAGCTCAGAAATCTTGCGTAGATCTACTAGAGGTGCTCGCCATCCAACCAAATAACCTATTCATGGGAGACTTTACTCCTGTATAGACTGGGAAACATGCACTTCTAACTCACAGACACACGATTTCCTGGACTTTCTCAACAAAAGCACCCTGGACCAGATAGTGCAGTCTCCAACTAGAATATCAAACATATTGGGCCTAGTGCTCACCAACCTAGGAGAGCATTGCACCCCCCATGTCATATCCTCATTGGTTAAGTTGGACAACAAAGCTGCCTCCCTCGAAATAAAAATCAGCTTGGAAAACCCAACTAAATCCATAACAGGATATTCTAGAGCAAACTACATCCTATTAAGCAACATCTTGTCAAAATTCACAGCTCACCAAAACCCCAAGAACACAGCTACCTGTGCAGAATTTATTTTATTTTTTTATTTATTTTACATTTGTTAACCGGGAGAGTCCGACTGGATACATGTCCATTTTCAGCGGACGCCCGGGGAGAAAAGCTCCAGGTACATAACAGACATATGAACATTGTTAATGCAAAAAGGAAGATAGTTGAGTTCTAAATACAATATAAAGATACATCACATCTTGGGAAAAAAATAACAGCAGCATTTAAAAAAAAACATAGGTCAGTTAGAATTATTTACAGAAACCCTGTACAAACATGTAAATAGCTGTACTGAGTCTGCCATACCTACCAGAAGTAAACCCAGATCTAACAACAAAAACAAACCACACTGGTGGAATTCTTACCTTAACAGGCTATATAACATTTAAAAATACGTAGGTATCCGGAAGTGGAAATAAATACCAAAATACAGCAAAGAAGAATGTGTAGTACCTCCAAATCCAAATATCTTTGTTAATCCAAATAGCAATATGTACGGTTAAGCGCTTTCATCTAAACCAGTAGACATCTTCAGAACCATAAACTAAAAAACTTGAAGCCTATTTAAGAATGCAAAATTACGTACATACCTCCAGTTACAGCCAGTCAGCTGCAAGGCTGGAATAAAGCCTGTGACAAAATGTAAATGGCCTTAAAAAGCCCTTGGTATATTTTACTTCCTGAGTGAATCATGCATTCCTAGGAAAAAATGAAGAATGAACATTAATGCAGGCAAATTGTGAACATCAAATGAAGTACCAGTGAGAATGATGAATGAGCTTTCAAGTTCAAGTTTATTGGCTTGTTTTTTTAATTCACTAGTGAAAGATACGTTGTCATTGATCCCTGGTGGATTGCTGGCATCAAGTTTCAACTGCTAATACATCTCAGTTTAATAGCCTGTTTCTCCAATACCGTGAACAAGCAGAGGCTTGCACCTGCTCAGTAACTCGAAATATAAAATGTTTAAAGCCCTCGCATAACAGCATGCTTGACAAGTGCACTTTTACTGTTGGCATGTAAGCTGTAGTTGTATTGGTAAATCCTCCGAGTGAGTGCATTATTAGTTTTGCCAATATAGAATGCGGGGCATTATGAGCAGCGTGCCATATACGCTACCGTCTCTGTAGTAGAAGAAAATTTCCCTCCTTGCATACCACGTCTTATTTTAGCAAACTGGGTTCCCTCATATTGTTTCAGTATAGCTACACTGTTGGCAGTGGACACAGAAGTCAATGGATACCCTGTATGTTGGGATGACATCTGTTTCTCCAGTAAGTTCTTAATGTTGAACTTATTTTTGTATGTGAAGGTTGGTGACTCTTTACTCAACCTTCCAGTGTCATCATGGCATTGAAACAAAGTCCAATTCTTCCGGATGATCTGTGCAATGTCCTTCACATCCAATGTATAATGTAACACCATGTTATTCTGTCCTGAGCCTAGGGAAGTAGTGGAGGAAGAATAGGGATTGCCAGGGCTCATATCAATGTCCATATTTTGCCTCAAACATGCTTTATAATGGGGACATATCTACCATTTCTCTCTGCCCATATCTTCTCCTGTAGAGTGACTCTGCATACCCACAGTCCCAAAACATCTGTTTAAGATGTTCGAATTCACACAAGCAAGTGACATCCTCAGATGTGAGTTTTGAGACTCTAATGAGCTGACTTTTCACAACTCCTTTCTTCTGATGGTATGGACGACAACTAGTAAAAAATAAGAACATGTTGCATATAACAAAAGAAAAGAGTCCTGGCCAAAATCAGGAAGATCAGCTTTCATAGAGACAACAGCTCTCTGATTCAACTAAACGAGAAACTAAGAGGTCTAACAAAGTCTTGCAAAGTCAATGACAAGTTCAGAATAGCCTCCCATGCTAAGGACAGTCACAAGGCATACTTCAGCTTTTTCAAGAACCTTAAAAGTAATACTCAGCAGTGTACAGGACTGATGGTAGGTGGCACAGCCTTCACTTACCAAGGTGACATAGCAAATGTACTAGCTGATAAATATAGCTCTAACTTCATCCCCCCACTACAACCCTGTGAAATCCCTTCTAGCATAGCCCCCCCCCCCCAAGTATCAACAGGGAGCAGGTCCTGGAGGCACTCGCTAAGACCAAGAACACTGCTTCAGTGGACCCCAACATTATCCCGGTTTGTCTCCTAGATAGCCTAAAACAGCCTAGTAGGACCAGTTGAGGCAGTCTTCACTATAGCCGCAAAGCAGATTATGTGCCAGGTGAATGGAGGGCTACAACTGACAATGTCCTTCTGTTCTCATGTTGCAGTATTCTCACGTGTGGGATGCTCTTCCTCAGGCGACCGGAATGTCCGGATCATATACAAAAGCTTAGCTTGTCTCCTGTAAGGTGCATGGGCTGTCACATGCAGGGACCAGAAACCGTCGGCCATAAATGTGACATCCACACACAGACCTCAGAACTTCTCTGCTGCAGTCAGACATCAGATTGCTCATTCAGCTCCGCACTGCTGACGCCAACAAAGATAAATACCCCGGTGGGGAATTGTTTTCTACTTTTGGCTAAAGCTTAGGTTGCCGTATAGCTTTTATTTAGCTTATTCTGTCCATGTAATCTAGGATGGGAAAATGTAAGTATGGTCGTAAAATTCCACACAGACAGCCACGACCTCTGCTTGTTTTGCTTAGGCCCGTCTCATGATTACAAAGCATGTTCCATCTGCCAGTCATTCCTAAAACACTGCACAGCCATCTCGCAGCCCTTAAGTTCTTTGTCGAAAACCAGCATATGACGCGCCTGGCCCTCGGTGTGGATCCTGAGCTGGTCATTTTGTCCGAGCTACCAAAAAATAAGGTCAAGGTGGTTATGCCTGAGACTGCACCTCTGAGTACAGACTTCCTGCCAGCTTCCAGTCTAGGGTTGAGGAACGTCCGTTAGTTCCAGTGGCTTCGGTGGGGTACCACTTCAGAAGCCGCCCTTGCTTCTCCAGCCTGCACATCTGCAGAGGTACCTGCGACGTCGGTCTCCAATGTCAGGGGGAACCAGGTTCACCTGAACGGCCAGTATTACTGTCCACCTAAGAGGAAGGTGCTTCTACCCTTGGCCTAATGGTAAATACTAGGCCTACTCCAACTCTCAAGACTCCTTCCCTTAAAAGGAAGCAAAAGACTAAGCAAATATCTTCTCTAACATAAGATGTGCCTGACTAGCAGGCATTTACCTATTTCCGGCATTTTGGCCCCAAGGCCTACGGTTTCTCAATCTACTGCCCTTCCAACTTTGAGCCCTAGGCCTGCTTCTGCTGGATCTATGCCACTACCTCATACTGAAGAGGAAGACAGTTCCCCCTCCTGTGATGAGTCCCTTTCCTATGCCTCACAGCTAGCTTCCCCCGTGGAATACTGCTCTCCTGATGAGTATTCTTTGGAAGGAGATTCTCCACCTGAGGACATTACCTTTGGGAAGACCATCTCCAAATTGAGGGAATATTTCAAGTGAGATACCACCTAGATGACAGAGGTGCAGAAGAGATATTCCGAGCTTCTGCAGCTGGAATCTCCCTCATCCTCTGCTATCCCTCCTGTAATTCCAGCATACTTGGATGCCTTTGCCTCTGCTTCCAAGAGCTCTGAATCTCAGCCACCTGCCCAAAGAGACCCGACAAGTTATACAAAGTTCCTGATGACTTTAAATTCCTTATTAAACCTCCTATGGCAGACCCTACTGTGATTGCTGTCTCAACAAACAAACAATCCAGGCAACTTCCTCCTTCTCCCTACTGCCATCAGACAAGACAGTAAGGTGGTGGACAGATTAGAAGAATATGTACACTTCTTCAACCCTGACTTTTAGAGCCATAAATTACCAAACTGATATGATTAGGTATGCTCTAGACCTGGTCTCCCAAGCCTCAACACTGCTCTCCTCCGTGCCAGACTCTTCAAACAAACCTCAGGTTGCCTCTAAGCTCTCTTTGGCTGCCCAAGTAGCCAGGCATTCCTTAAATGCAGCTACAATGTTGCTGAAGCATCAGCAGGATCCAGCTGCATCAGCCCTCAGTTCTGTGTAGGTACTTCTGGCTCAGGCTGCAACCCCTGCCAGATGAGTTTAAAAACAAAATCATGGATGCTTCTCTTGCCAACAATTTACTTTTTGGAAAGCAGTCAGCAGAGCTTTTTAAAAATCTAAAAGAAAAAAGCAAAGAGCTGAAGGATCTCAAGCATCTCTTTGTCTACCCAGTCCCTAAGTTTCATAGGAACTACCCAGCCAAGCCAAGTTCTGTCAGGAAAGGCCTCTGGCCCCCCTTCCTCTAAACCAAGAAAAAGTACCAGGAGGCCTCCTTCCTCCAGGACTGGCTTCTCTCACACTTCTCCAAGACAGCCCTTTCCTGCCAGACCTAACAATGTGTGACTGGCTAGACACCCTTTCTCTTCTTCCCCTTTCTGCCTGCCTGTCTCACTGTCTTCCCTTGTGGCTTCATATCACCTCAGACAACTGGGTTATTTCAGTTGTGGAAAGAGGGTATTTCATGACTTGGCAGCAAAAGCCTTCTCCAAAATGTATTCCTCTACCTCCAAAAAAAGCAAATCCATCTCATACCTCAGGTCATTCAGGATTTTCTCCAACAAAGTACAATAGCGAGGGTTCCCCCTGGGCAAGAAGGTCAAGGCTTCTATTCCAGACTCCTCCTAGTTCCAAAAAAGGATGGCCCATGGAGACCCATCCTGGACCTGTTCCTTTTAAATCCCTTTCTCCAGGTACCTACTTTCCATATGCTGTTACTACAAACCCTTCTTCCACTCTTGACACCCAGTGCCTTTGTGGTGACCTTAGACCTGAAGGAGGCGTATCTTCACATCCCTATCCACCCATGCTTTTGCAAATTCCTGCATTTTGCTGGGCCCATGCTTTTGCAAATTCCTGCATTTTGCTGGGCCATCCTCACATTATCATGTTTCTGCTTTGCCCTTTGGTTTATCCACAGCACCAAGGGTATTTACAAAGTGCCTAGCCCCAGAAGTAGCCTTCTGCCGAACAAAGGGTAAACAAATCTTCCCATACTTGGGTGACCTCCTCATTCAGGCAGAAGAGGCAGGTACCTTACAAAGACAGCTCACATACGCAATTTCACTCCTAGGAAGCTTGGGACTAACTGCCAACCTACTCGCATCTTCTTTTACTCCATCCCAGGACCAAATTTTCTTGGGTTGCAGAATACAGACAGACCTGATGAAGGCCTTCCTCCCACCAGAAGAGGTCAATTCTCTGACCAGCTATTTTCAGGATCTACTCCTAGTCAGCTCCATGTCATCCAGGGAATTTCTTTGCCTCCTGGGGTCATGGCAGCCACTCTTCCCATGTTGCCAGGCTACACATGAGGAAGTTCCAGTGGTAGTTGAAGAATGTTTGGTCCCAGCACCCTCACTCCCTAGGCTTTCAGATGCCCTTCCTTCCCTGCCTGAAGAAGGAAATAAAGTGGTGGATTCAGCAAATCTATCTGAATCCAGGACTCTCATTACAGCCTCTCCCTGCAGATCACCAGATGTACACAGATGCATCAGATTTGGGATGGAGGGGGGCACTATGAACGGACTCCAGGGGTAGGGTCAATGGGAGTCCTGCCTCCAGAAAAAACACATAAATATCAGGGAAATGACTGCTCTTCTCCTAGCCCTGATGTCATTCCTCCCCTTCATACATCCAGGTCCCCTCAAAATCTTCACAGACAACACCACAGTCCTGTTACATCTACAAGCAGGGTGGGACCAGATCTTTCTTGCTCTGCATACTGGAATTACAAGCATGGGAGTTGACTACTCACTCCAGTATAACTCTACAGGCAGTGTACATCCCATCACAGAACAACTGTTAGACAGATGCCCTCAGCAGGTCATTGTGTCAAAATCACAAATGGATTTTGTACAGAGATCCAGTGAGGCACTCCATAGATAGATCTGTTTGCCTCCCCTCAGAACAGACAACTACAGCTATTATGTTCAAAGTACCCCTCCCCACAAGCTTGGAGAGTGGACACCTTCTCAATTTCATGGAAGGGGATGTTCCTTTATGATTTCCCACCCTTCCCCCTAATACAGAAGGTCCTGCTAAAAATTCAGCAGGACAAATCAAAAATCTTGCTGGTGACCCCCTATTGGCCAAGGCAACACTGGTTCCCCCTTCTATTGTCACTAGCCGAGGGCAATCATCACAAGATGCCTTACAAGGTGGACCTCATCACACAACACAAGGGATTTCTCATCCACTTATACCTGCAAACACTCAGTCTTACCCTGTGGGTGATTAAACTTATTATCCCTTTACTCAGAGGGCATGCTATATGTCCTGCAGGAGACCAGGAAACCTACTACTAGGAGATCCTATTTATCCAAATGGAAAAAGGTTCTCAATCTGGTGTCTTAAAAGGCAACTAGATCCCTTTCAAGTGGATATAACTCTTGTTTTGTCCTGTATCTGTGAGCTCCTAAAGTCTGATCTTTCATATTCTTCAGTGAAAGTCCACTTATCTGCTATCTCAGTGTTTACCTCTTAATCGACCCTTGTTATCCAGATTAGAGGTGAAGCTTTTTCTCAAGGGGATCCTTCACATCAAACCAACTAGGAAACCCATACCTCCTCCTTGGGACTTGAATTTTATGCTGGAGAAACTTGCTACTACTCCCTTTGAACCAGCAGCTTCAGCCACATTAAACATGTGTACATGGAAAACTATTCTGCTAGTAGCCCTGACTTCAGCCAGAAGAATCTCAGAATTGTAAGCACTCGTGGCTATCCCTTCTTACCTCATTTTCCATAATGATAGGGTATCTCTGCACACTAACCCCTCCTTCATGCCTAAAGTGATCAATTAACTTTCCCTTAACCAATCTGTCCATTTACCTAGGTTCTTTCCTTCACCATAGAATGAAAGTGAGAGTGTGCTCCATTCCCTAGATGTTCACAGGCAACTTAGGTTCTGTCTGGATAAGTCTATGGACATCAGAAAGTCTAACCAGCTCTTTGTGTCCTTTCATTCCTAGGCCCTGGAGAAAGAGGTATCCGAACAGACTACATCTTCTTGGATATCCAAAATTATCTCTTTCTGCTACTCTTTCCATGGAAGACAGTTACCACATGCTGTGAAAGCCCACTGTACCAGAGTAGTGGCTTCCTCAGGGGCTTACCTTAAAAGTCTAGAGACAGCCACCATCCTTGAGGCAGCAACATGGTCCTCAGTCGACACTTTTCACTAAACACTGTAAATTGGATTGCATCTCCAGAGCTAGAGCAGGATTCGCCAAAGCCATCCTCCATGGATTCTTGGACACTGCAACTTCTTCCACTGATATCGGGAGGTTGAGCTTTGGTATTCTCCCACATGTGAGACTACTGCAACATGAGAATAGAAGGACATACAGGTTGTGTAAATCTTACCATAACCATAGATGTCCTTCTCTTCCATGTTGCAGTATTCCTATCCCTCCCTCCCTCCTAACCCATGTATGACCTTTTCCCTTATCTGGATGGCATCTTTTCAGCTGACCTTAGACTATTGTCCGACTAGGCATTCATTTCTGAGGTCTCTGCATGCAGACATCACATGTATGGCCCACGGTTTATGATCCCTGCATGTGACATCCCACGCACCTTACAGCAGCCAAGCTAAGCTTTTGTATATGAGCCGGATGTTTGGGTCACCTAAGGCAGAGGATCCCACATGTGAGAATACTACAACATGGAAGAGAAGAACATCTATGGTTATAGTAAGATTTTGCATAACTATTCTTTCATCTTCATAAGGTTGGACTGTCAACTGATTACAGGAACTACAGACCCATCGGTCTGATGATTTTAATATGCAAAGCCATGGAACAAATTATTATGGAAATGATCAACAAGGAGATTGGTAACCTGCAGACACTGGGCCTATCCCAGTTTGGCTTTGTTAGGGGAAAGTCTTGCCTACTTAACCCAATATATTTCTTCTAGACTATCACCATGGCTATGGATGTGGGGAAAAAGTTGCATACTGCCTACTTTGCCTTGGCCAAGGCATTCAGTATAGTATCCCACTCTGGTATTATTGAAAAGCTCTCAAACAAGGCATAAATTCCCTGCAAAACTCACTGGATTGCCAGATAGCTTACATGTAGGATCCAAGAAGTCAGGATCAGTGAGACCACTTCCACCAAGAGACCAGTAACCAGCAGATTACCCCAGTGCTCCATATACGGCCTGCTCCTATTTGGCATCTACTTGAAAGTCAAGGCAAATGTCAAAGGCCTCTAGATCACTAAGTTCACAGATGAGAGTGAATTGGGAACTATCATAGATTCCCCCATGACATCAACATCCTACAGGAGGGTCTAACACAGATGACTGGTGTGAAAGCCACAGATTAAAAGTAAATGCAAAGAATTGCATTACATTGCCCCTTTGGGAAATCATACACCCAAGTTAATCACTTCATCAATAAAACACCCTTAAGAGTTGAGCCAATAGTTAGGGATTTGGGAACATATGCAGACATTAATCTGGCATTCGACCAACACTTGTCCAAGATTGTAAGAAAATCATTCTATATCACCCAGCTCATAAGCAAGGGTATAGCATCCAGATCCAAGGAAGTTATAGTACCACTCTACTCAGCCTTATCGGATCCATCATTTAGTACAGTATCCCCTTTGGCATGTACCTAACCAGACACTTGCAACAGTTAAAACACTGTCAAATGTTTGTCACCAGGAGAATCCTACACTAATCATCTTAAGGTCCTATCTCTGTACTCCGTCTCCTGCAGGTTACCGACAGGTAATCTATGCCTAGGACATAAGACATCCTTAGGTCGAGCTGTGCTAGATCTCTTGCACATCTGCAAGGCAAACTGCACCAGAAACACTAGATCCAAAGACCTGAACTTGGCCTGCGATATACGCAGAATATGCTAGAGGGACTGATAATTTTCTGAAAGGATCCTTGTGTTACAGAATATGCTCGTCATCTATGTGAAGTAGAGTTCATCCCTAACCCTATTCCAAAGAAACCTTTATCAATGATTGGGAAATCGCACATCCCCTCATCTGTCTGGCCATCATGTCTCTGATGAACAGAGGTCAACAGTAAGTAAATTAATCCTCAGCTATCATGCCACACACACACACACACACACACACACACACACACACACACACACACACACACACACACACACACACACACACACACACACCCCTCAGTCACCTCTTTACTAACACACCCAACCATATAGGTGTCCAAGGTACTCTGGGCCAAACCTGGATTGTGTTGCATGGCTAGGCTTGTAAAGACCCTGGTGGTCATTAGCCTAGTATAACCATATGAACCTATGAATCTGTATGTAACATACTAGATGTAATAATTATGATTCCAGGAAGATTTTCCAAGAATAGATTTAACTGATTTGTTTGATTTCTGTGAACCAGTGCACAAAGCTTTTTTGGATTTCTCAAAGGCATTTGACAACACTTCTTATTACATTGTGTATAGTATGTGTTGGAGCAGGATATAAACCTTTTTTTTACTGAATGGATAAAACTTTGGTTGAAGATCCAAAATCAAGAGTATCAAGGCCCAAGAGGTTTTATTCTAATTGGTCTAGTGTGTCAGTGGAAAGCCTTCAGGGCTCAGCCTTGGGCCTGATGAATTATGTAGCCACACATGAATTGGTTCAGCAATATCCGTATTTAAGGGGACATGATAAAATGAAATATTTAGGAGTATAGATTAAAAATGATTGTGGTGTGGCAGCTAAGGATATGTGGGAAGAGACTAAAAAGATAATACAAAAACTGAGAAAATGGATGCTTTGTCATATGGGTATGGATAGTAAGATACAAGCAGTCAAAATGTTTAGTCCCTTTAGTCTTATACACAGGTCAGACATTTTTATCAACCAGAGGAGAAGTGGATAGCAATTAATCATAGGGTCATAGGAAGTTGCTAGGCTATTGACCCTGAGGCTCTTACAAGCCTAGACAAGAATTTAGCCCATGTTCTGACAAATCAGCACTCAATGCCAATGTCCAGCAGGGACACAGGTGGAATCCTAGGGTGTATTTTTTGTTCCCCATCCAGTTATCCCAGTTGCACTTAGAGGGTTAATGAGGTACTCTGCTTGATGTAGAGAGAGAGTCTATTCTACAGAAGGAGGAGTCTCTGGGACACAAATTTGTCACACCAAGTCCTTTTGATGTCACAGATCAGGTTGAGGTTGTGGGTATGGGTTATTCGAATGCAATTTGACTTGCAGATATGCAGCAGTCCCATCAAGGCGGCGTCTGAGATTGCTTGGAATGCCAGACAGACAACACCTCTAAGGAATCTCTATGAGACTGAGTTAGAGGAAAGGACCTTTAGCTTATCTGTGTAGGGTAGATGTTTGAGGCCCTGGATCCTCCTTGAGAGGAACCTCTGTGGTCTGTCCAGCTGCTGCATGTGCTTTGTGAGGTACATGCCAAAAGGGGCATTGTACTCCATAATGGGTCTTATAAGGGAAGAATACAGGGATGTTATGACCTCCTTGTCCCTGGATGAGATACCCTTATTAATGAGGTGGGCCATGTAGAAAGCTTTCCGTACAACAGGGGTGGGGCCATCCCTAGCAAAACCAAGACTCACTCCCCTAAGAGAAGGAAGCCAGTCTGGTGGACCCTTGCCATAAACAGGTTATACAACAGGAGGAGGAAACTAGTTAGAAAAAAAAAACAAATCCCAAGAAGGAAAGACATCCCTGATCAGTATCAGTAAGAAACTAAGGTCCCTCATAAAATCATCCAAGGCTAATTTCGAAAGAAAAATAGCCAAAGATTCAAAAGATAACCACAAAGCCTTCTTTAGCTATGTCAAGAATCTAAGTGGCAACTCGCACATATGCTCTGAGCTAGTGCAAAATAGCACAAAATATACTGAACCTACTGATATTGCCAACATCCTGGCAAATAGATTCAGTGCAAACTTCACCTCCCTCTCACCTTCAAAAGGGCCTACAACAATACCGGAAAAGTGTAGTGTCCCAGAAATCACAGAAGCACAGGTGAAAACAGCCCTTTCAAAAGCGAAAAATGCAGCATCAATGGGGCCAGATGTTGTGCCAGGCTGCGTCTTGCATGAACTACAGAATGAACTAACCCCCCACCTAAACACGCTGTTCAACCTCGGCCTTTCCACAGGCTACGTGCCCATAGAATAGCGCACAGCAGTGGTTATTCCACTCCACAAAGGAGGGGCCACAACTGACCCTGGTAACTATCGCCCCATAAGCCTGACTAGCCTGGTTTGCAAGGCTATGGAGCGCATCATCAAGGAACTCATTAACAAAGACATTGGGAACCTCCAAACACTTGACTCGACCCAGTTTGGCTTTGTTGAGGGCAGATCATGCCTACTAAACCTGGTTGACTTCTTCAAGACAGTCACCAAGGCCATAGACAAAGGAAAGGTGGTTCACACAGCCTACCTTGATCTTGCCAAGGCGTTCAACACCATTCCTCACTCTGGTATTATAGAAAAACTCACCAGCCTGAACATAAACCCCTGTGTCACAAGATGGGTTGCCAACTGGCTTACAGACAGAGCTCACACGGTAAGAATAGCGGGCTCCAGGTCTGACTCTAAACCAGTCACAAGTGGTGTCCCGCAAGGCTCTGTTCTGGGACCCCTACTGTTCGGTATATATTTCTCAGAAGTTCAGGCAAACACAGGAGGACTATGGCTAACCAAGTTTGCCAATGACTGCAAACTGGGAGCCATAATTGACTCTCCGGATGACACAGACATCCTTCAAAAAGGCCTTACTGAGACAGACACCTGGTGTCAAAGTCATGGCCTCAAGCTAAATGTCAAAAAATGCATAGTCATCCTGTTTGGGGAAAAACAAAACAACGAATTACCACATAGGCAGCAGCCACCTTAATACAGAAGAAGTAATAAAAGATCTGGGGACCCAGGTAGATAGTAATCTCTCCTTTGACAATCATATTGCCAAAGTAGTTAGGAAATCCTTCTATGTGGCCCATCTAATTACTAAGGGATTCGCATCTAGAAATAGAGGTTATAGTGCCCCTCTACTCGTCACTCATCAGATCCATCATAGAGTACAATGCCCCATTTGGGATGTACCTCACAAGGCACTTCCAACAGCTGGAAAGACCACAAAAGCACCTCACCAAGAGGATTACTGGCCTCAAACATATGTCCTATGCAGCCTGATTGAAAAAAACTCCGGCTGTACTCAGTGGCATATCGCTTACTCAGAGGTGATCTCTGCCTGACTTACAAAGCCATGTCCAACTCAGAATTGATGGACATGCTCCACCTAAAGAAATCCAAGTCACTGCGAGCCACGCGCTCTAATGAGCTAAACCTCACCACAACAGTAAATAGAACATGCTGGAGGGATAGATTCTTGTCACAGAGACTCCCCATGCTTTGGAACAAAATTCCTAACTACATTAGGCAGAGCCCCTCACTAACATTCTTCAAGAGAAGCCTTGACGAGTGGATGGGTAACAGAAAATACACCCCTGGGATCACTTCATTGGCTCTGCTTGACAGAGGCTCAGTTAATTAATCAATGGGGCGGCAAAAGCCGACACACACTGGCTAGGCTTATAAATGCCCTCGGGCAGATAGCCTAGTATGAATTTGATATTTTTGTATGTTTTTTTACTGGAGCTTTTCTCCCCGGGCCTCTACTGAAAATGGACATGCATCCAGTTGGACTAGCCCGGTCAACAAATGTAAAATAAATAAATAAATAAATAAAAATAAATAGTACCTACCTATGAACCTATATGTTGGTCAAAAGTCTCATTTGCTATCTGTCTGGGTGCCCAAATCCCTCACAACTGATTGCATGCTTAGGACCTTGTTATTAATGTGATAATGTGTGGGGACATCACTCTTCCCAAAGGGGTTGATGATGCATTTTTTGGCATTCAGTTTGAGGCCATGTTTCTGGCACCAGTCATTTGTTTGGGTGAGACCCTCTTGGAGGATGTACACATCACTAGAGGAATTGATGACAGTGCCCAGCTTGCAGTCATCTGGTCAGACAGTGCCCAGCTTGCAGTTATTTGGTCAGCCATAGTCCACTGGTTTTGACCACCTCAGAAAAGTATATCCCAAACAACACAGGCCCCAAGACCAATCTCTGGGGTACATCGCTCGGTACGGGTCTACTGCTTAAGGTGGCTTCCCCTATTTTGACAAGGTGGGTTCTATCATTGAGCCAGTTTGCTACCCATCTGGTAGCATATGGATTGATGCCTAGTTGAGAGAGTTTATCTGTTCTACCCGAGTGGGGAATAGTATTGAAGGCTTTGGCCAGGTCAAGGTAGGTGGTGTGCATAGTCTTCCCCTTGTCCATTGCTTTGGTGACTGTCTACTAGAAGTCGACCAAATTTAACAGGCATGACCTCCCCTTGATGAAACTAACCTGTGGGAGATCAAGTGTTTGGAGGTTGCTAATGTCCTTGTTAATGAGGTCCATGATAATTTGTTCCACGGCCTTGCAGATCAGGCAAGTTAGGCTGATGTGTCTATAATTTCCTGGATAGGTGGGTGCTCTGCCTTTGTGCAAAAGGATGACAGTGGCTGTCCTCCACTTGGCAAGGATGAAGCCAATACTCAGGCTTTGGTTGAATAGGATGCCTAATAGTGCTGCAGGTTCCTGTCTGAATTCATGTAGAATGCAGGTTGAGATGTTATTGGGTCCCATGGAAACTTTATTTTTTGCCTTTGAGAGTGCAGTGATGACCTGCTCCCTAGGGATAAGAGGAGGGGGGCAGGTGCTGGGGATATCCTGATTTACTGATGGCGGACAGAGGAGGGACGTTTTCACTGAACCTGTCTGCCAGAGCAGGTTGGCTATATCTACGGCATTTGTGTACGTGGTGACCTTGGCCACCAGTTCTGAGCAGATCTGAGTGCCTCCTTTGAGATTGAGGACATATGTGAAGAAGGCCTTATGATTTTCTTTAGTAGATGTGGCCAGTTTGGACTCGAAGTTTGCTTTGGAGGATTTCACTACTGCTCTTATTTGATTGTTCAGGCTAAGGAGATATTGTTTCCAGTTAGGCACCTGCTCCTTCTTGGTCCTGGACAGAAATTTTTTCCTTTCATTATGGAGTTTATTTATTGCAGATATCCATCAAACAGGTTTAGTTTTCCTTGAGGAGGATAATTTTGTCCTGTCTGGTATTCCTTATTCCATGCAGCTATATAATTGCTTGTATAGTACTTTGGTGTAGGTTTGGACATATGTGCCAGTTCCTGTGGAGGGGGAGGGGCCTGTGAAGCTGTTTATACCTTTCTCAGAAGGTTGCAGTCAGCTTTGGAGAAGTTATTTTGTTTGACCCTAGCTGGGGGGGGGGGGTGTCAGGGGAGATGGTGACTTTGAAAGTGACCGCTTTGTGGTCAGATCTTACCAGGAAGGTTGACAATGTAGGGATGCTGTAGTGTTTACTCATATTGGTTAATACCAAGTCCAAGATATATTCACCTCTTGTGGGGGTGCCGACCAGCTGGTCCAAGGCATTTGCATTGAGGAAATCAAGGAATATCTGGGCATTTGTGTTTTGGCATGAGTAGTACTTCCAATCTATGTTTGGGTAGTTAGTCATTCAGGATCAGGGTAAAGGGTTGAATCTTGATAGATTTGAAGAGATCCAAATAGGTGGAGTGGGCATCTTGAGTCAAAGTTGGCGGCCTGTAGCTAGCTATGATTTGAATGAGGGTCTTGTTAATGGTCAACTCCACCTGGAGTGTCTCCTGTGCCTCATACTGTTTGGCCAGCCTGGAGGTGTGCATGTCTTTTATAAATATTGCAACTTCACCTCCTCTTGCTTTGCAGCCCATGGTTTGGGGTCTGAATGTATGATGGGATGAGTAAGCTGGTATAGCTGGGGTGCTCTCTGCAGCTTTGAACCAGGTTTCTGTGACTGCACAGATGTCAGCATTGTCCAGGGTTAAGAATGCTTGGAATGAGTGCAGTTTCATGTTTAGACTCCTAGCATTTAGCAGCATGAACTTTAATTTGCGTTTTGATGAAATTTTCATGTTGGTAGTTTTGACCTCACGGCATTGCCTAAAAAAGGAACTATGGGGGAGGCAAGAGCCTTTGTCAGAAGCGTAAAGCCCAAGGTTGACAGATGCAGGCCATCTCTGGCAAACCAACGTGGTTGGTCAGTCATGTCTTCCCAGGCTGTCGGGTACTGGAACCCCCTTGGAATGACACCAGAAACTAAGCCAGTTGTTAAAGTGAATCATTCTCTGTTTGTATGCGGTGGTGGTGCTGCGGTAGCGTTGTCTCCTCACAGTATGACGTTGTCCTGTTTGATTCTCAGCTAGAGCGTCTTATGTGTGGAGATGTGTGTGAATGGGCGTACCTTCGTTGAAGGTTGTGTGTCAGAGCTGGCAACTCGGCACGTAAAAAAAAAAAAAAAAAAAAAATCTACTGCCAATCATTAGTGGACCAGAGTCCCGCTGTGGCGACCTCTAACCGGGAAAAGCCGAAAGACACAACATTGAGGCATCAATCTAGTATACTGCTTAAGGCTAGGAAGATACCTGTCTGGGGGACACATTCAGTGAGCTCGATCATGTCTGTCTTCATATAGTCCAGGGAGGTATGTCTCAAGTCACTCACGCCAGCATGGACTATGACAGAGTCACAACAGTGCCTTTTGTTGAGAGACTTGAGTGCATGGGTGATGGGCGGATTCTGGCACCTGACAAACAGCTAACTGTGACTTTCTTCTTATCCAGCCTGGTGAGGGGCACATCTATGTCTCACAATGGAGTCTCCTATGATTGATAAGTTGGGTTTATGTTTAGGCCTTAGTGGCTGTGAAACACAGTTGTGTGGAATATGTGTGGTGTGGGAGGCAATGGAGTTCGCGTGCGTTTTTGCCTCAGAGGTCTGTCTTGTTTGGGTATGTTTTGGTTGAGGACCTCTGCATATGTGTGTGTGTGTGTTGTGCAAGTGTGGGCAGTGTTTGAGGTGTGGTGTTTGCGTTGACAGCTTTCTCTGTGCCATATGTACTGGGTCATGAGGGGAGACAGCATAGACTCTAGGTTCTTAATGTAATTGCATCTGTCACAAAATGTGTTCTTAGGTGGTCGTAGTAGAGGGTTGTCCGTGTACATGAGGCAGTTGCTACACTGTCTCAGGATGCAGATATCAACCAGACTGACAGGAGAAAACATAGGAAACTGTCCATCCATGTTTGTCAGAATCTGGGGGAGAGGGGGCGGAGCCTAGATGGCCAGCTGAGAGCAGTGAATTCTGAGAGCTCCATAAACTAGTATAATAATATAGGAGAATTGTATTATTTTCAAGTTTAAAACGTCAGAAGTCTATAGATAAACTACTGAATTACATAAATATCAATTTTGCTGGAGATATAGAAAAAATTTCATGTCAAGTAACTTGGAGATGTATTGAGTCACTGAATATGAACAACAAGGAATTCTCACCCAGATGCTGCTTTGAAAAAAGAACTGCAGTTGATGACATCTACCTTACAGGAACTATCTTTGAAGATGGATGACTTTAAAAATGACTTAGAAAAACCTCAAATTAAATTCTCAAAATCAGACTGATACTCTTAAGGAACTATTACAGCAACACCATACAAAAATAACAAATTTAGAGACTTCTCTAAATGACATTGAAGGGAGACTCAGGAAGAATTCCAAAAAGAATTTCTGCTTAAACAGAATACATGGCTGCTTAACAAAATAGATGACTTAGAAAACAGGGAAGGAGATACAACATAAGGATCTTTGGTCCGCCTGAAAACACTGAAGGTGAAGATATTATTTCATTCTTAACCTGGATTCCCGAATTTTTAGACTTGAAAGAGGGACTTTCATTTGGAATTGAAAGGGCGCATAGAGCACTGAGGAAACCTGCTTCTAACTCAACAAATACTCCACCTAGATCCATAGTTATAAAATTTCTTTCATTTCTGGGCAAGGAACTAATATTAAAATCTGCTTGGAGAAAATCACCCTTAAAATACAATCAAAGCTTGATAAGGTTTGACAATGATTATTCTTCCAGAGTACTAGAACGAAGGAAAAAAGTCTGGCCAATAATAAAACTGTTGAAACAAACAACATTAAAGCACAGCTAGCCTTTCCAGCCAAAATAAAAATACTTTTTGCCAATGAGATGAGAACCTTTAATGACTTAGAAGAAGCTACTGTATTCATCAAAAACAACATAGTGTCTATCCCAGAAGAAATGGAATGGATGGGCCCCTACTCTTAAAAGAATAAAATAAACAAATCTTTGGACTGATGCTAGAAAGAAAAAACAAAAACTGATTCCAAGATAGTTGTCCACAAAAAAAAAAAACTTACAACTACATCTCTGAGTATCAACTGATATGGTACATCACTTGTCATCTGTTTTTATTTTAAAAAAAGGAGGGATTCTTAAACAAACAGTAATCCAATAATTCTTCACAAACAAAGGTAGGTCAAGATGGGGTTATATACAAGTCAAACAAAGCATAGAAGTTTCTATTCCCCTACTTTAACTCAATTAATGCTTATCTTGTTCATTTGTTCATTGATTTTACTTATAATAATTTAAGTAAAGAAAATTATTCAGTGGAATTGGTGGACCTGAATGCCATATGGTATGGAGGGGATCCTTGAGTGATGTAATTTACCGCATGGGAAACAGCTCTCCAGAAATGAGGACTGTAAAGTTGGAAGTGAATAACGTAAATGTAGAAAAGATCTTTAACGTTTTTGGCGTTCTGAATGGCTTTGTTGATGCAGGTAATACTATTTACCTTGGTATTGAGTGTAGAGAAATCTGACACTGAAAATTTCCTTCTTAAATATGCATGTGTGTGCTCTCAATCTTTAAATCTTCAAGACTTGCAGGCAGTGATGTATTACTGAATTCATCTATGTTTTGCATCTGCTTACATACAGTTTAGGGTCTGGGAGGGGGTGTAGGGCTGTTGCTTCTTGTGAGGTTCACTGATGCAAGGCTGAAACCAGACTAATGGGATGGCAGTCCATCAGATACACAACTGGCATGCCCCCGTAGGAATATTCAGTTTTTGGTCCCTCATGGCAGCTGATTTTGACTGGCTTACCCCTCTTTATTATGGGCTGGCTGGCTGGTGGTGAAGAGCTTTCATCACCATGAGCAGTGTAGTGAAGATCAAAGCATTCATTTTTTCAGAGTTTTTTTTTCTCCTTTCCTATAGATTAATTGGGGGGTAAGCTTGCTGAGGGTGAAGTGCTAGGACATCAGTAGCGGAAGAGAATCTGTCCACTTCTCTTAAACTGCTTCAGCTTTTTATACATTTGAAATTTTGCTTAGTCACTATATTGAAATTTGGGGTTACTGAGTTGGCAGTTTTCCAGAATTCTGAATATGGTTCTAGCTTTGTTTTTTTTGCCTTAGTTGGATTTCCTTGAAATTACCATTGACTCTGAAATTTGTAGCTCACTGTATAGTGCCTTTCCCCAGCTTAATGGGGGACGTTTTGGATTCTTAAGAGCTATTTCTTATCCCTAGAGAAGGCCAAGGAACATGCTGTAGGTGGATTGGACACTCTAAATTGGCCCTAGGTGTGAGTGTGTGCATTTGGGCCTTCTGTGGAAGGTTGGGCGTCGGGCTGGCAACTCGACACTGTAAAAACCCCACTGCCAATCATGAGCGGACAGGTGATCCGCTGTGGCGACTCCTAACCGGGAAAACTGAAAGAGGAAGAACTAATTCAACAAGGTACCATTCATCAGAGTTCAGATTCAAATGTAACAAATTCACCTCGTATATAATAGCATTAACAGTAGAGTGTTTTGAAAAAAACATGCTGTCATGGAGACTAATGCCGTCTTCAGTTAAAGTATGATTTAGAAATGTCATGTATATCCTGGTTAAATAATAGTAGCAAGCTCTTAGTACAAATGTCATTATTATTCTGTCTAAATATAGTTAATAACAATTATGGCAGGTATCACAGCTTCGAGTGCTGTTTGATCAATCCTGAAATGGTGTGCGTGGAAGAAGCTGTCTGGCAGCTAGTACAAATGCTTTATTATTCTGTCTAAACATAATTAATATCAATTATGGCAGGTATCATAGCTTCGAGTGCTGTTTGATTAAGCCTGACATGGTGTACGGAGATGCAGCTGTGTCTGGCAGCGGTTATATGTTGCCGTTTTCATCTCCAGGAAACTGTAGGTTGCAGCTTGTGATAAAGGTTTACTGATGCTTGTGAATTAGGAAGAGACATTTGGTGTTTTAGCCTGGATCCAGGGGAAGGGGGTGGATAGAACTGTGATTTGGAATATTTTGGCAGAGAATGGTTTGTTTGTTTGTACGTCTGCTGAGTGAGAGGTGGGAGGGCTGGAGGAGTGTGTTGTCTCTTGTTGTGGCGGCTTATTGGGAGTTTTTTTTTTAATCTGTTTGCTCTCTGTTCTTTTCCTGTAGCCGAGGTGGTACAGCGGTAGCGTTGTTACCTCACAGCAAGAGGTTCTCCTGTTCGATTCTCTGCTCGAGTGCCTTCTGTCTGGAATCTGCATGTCCTCTCCGCGGTAGAGTGGCCTTCGAAAAACATGCGTGAATGGGCATGCCTTCGCTGAAGGTTGGGCATCGGGCTGGCAACTCGGCACCATAAAAATCTACTGCCAATCATTAGTGGACCGCAGTTCCGCTGTGGTAACCCCTAACCGGGAAAAGCCAAAAAGTCAAACAAGCTCTCTCTTCTTTTCCTGGCTGCTGCCTAACTGAAAGGGAGGGAATTTAGACTTGAAGTTGCAGTGAAGTGAAGCTTTGCTTCAGGTGTATCGCGAGTCTTTGGTATGCAGTACACAGACACACTAACAGAAACAGATGCTCCCAGGTTGCTATGGTAACAGAGACTGAGTGACGATAATGCTTAACGGCTCTGAGGAACCTCCGACATGATTCTCAGCAATGAAGTTTTTGGTTTAAAAAAATATATATGCAATAAAAGGTCTGTTTTAAACCACATGTACATATATTGATGGTCTCCCAACACATTGTTTATTTCATTATGTTGATTCTTGAAAAAAAAAATAAGCGCAATTTTATATTTAAAATGTATTTTGGTCCAAACACATTAAGGACTTGCATAAGAGTGGAAGTCTAAGTTATTGCGAAAGACTAAGAGTACTTGGTCTTGTGCAGTACCCTTTGCAATGGTCTGGGAGGTGAGTTTGCTTGGCTGTGTTTGGCATATGGGGATAGCTGATTCTAGGGGTGTTTGGGGTTGCCGGGAAGTGCTAGAGAGTCATCAGATTTCCTTTGTAGAAATATCTGTGGGAGTGGAAGGTGTGTTGAGTGGTTCACTGGCAGAGTGGCCACTGCATGGAACAGACTGGTAAAATGGAAGAGAACGAATATAGGTGTGGATATTTTAAGAACAGCCTGGAAACACACCACATGAAATAGTGAATGATATTCTGGCAAAACTGGATGGGCATTGTTGCCCGTGCTTGAAGTACTGATATGTGTGTTTGTAAGGATGGAAATGTACTTAAAACAAATAAACTAGAAGGGTCTCATAATTTCAAGTCTATGGACTATATAAACATGCTTGGAAGGAGCTAATAATAAGACTAAACATTACAGTTTGTGGTCTCTCAAATAACTTGGCAACAGCCCAAAAAAAAAAGCGCAACAGTTATGTAATGTATGATTTTAGTAAATCTAGACATAAAATATATAACCGTCATCTTGATTAAAGCAGTCTGCTGAATTTAGATATTAAAGACAGGATTTAATAACATGGGCTTGTGTATAACAAAACTACTGTCTTAACTTGTCATAAATGACATACACTACATTGAACATCAAGGGGAAGCAGGATGATTTTCTTATATAAGTAAATATGCATAACAAGTCATGTAATTGCTTTAACTTGAATTGTAGTTTTTGTAACCCATCTTGACTGTATATAATACTTCAGCGGTTACCAAGATAACTAATGTTTTATACATGACATCAAACTGACAACATTGTTCAAGAGAAACAATAGAAGCCTGAACTTGAAATGCCACAGAATGTAACAATCATATTCTGAACAAATAATATTAAATTGACAATAGACACTCAGTTTAATAGCTTGGGCTTGAGTATAAAAACACTACTGTTTAAACTTGTCATAAATTACATGCACTATATTGAACATCAAGGGGAAGCATGATGATTTTCTCATATAAGTAAATGTGCTTAACAAGTCATATAATTGCTTTAACTTGGTGTGGTTTTGTAACACATCTTGACCATACATAATACTTGAGCTGTTGCCAAGGTAACTAATGTTTTATACATGGCATCAAACTGACAAAGTTGTTCAAGGGAAAACAAATAGTACTAAACTGACAGTAATCACTCATTTTAACCTTTGTGATTATACAAAATAGAATGTTGCCATTTAAATCTAAAAACTTTATGAATATGGAAAGGGAACTTGTAATCATTAATCACAAAAAGTGAATTTGTTGTTTTAACCTATAATTTCACTCATTTTATACTAAATGATATATATGAAAATCCTTATGTGTAGGAAATGAGGGGAAGAGGGATGCACTGATAATTAAAATACACTAACTTTCATCAATGTTTACATAAAACAAACTTGATGCTTTAAGTAAGTTACAAACAAACAAAGTGATTACTTAAATGCTGACAAACAATGAAATATAACTTCTGATATATCCAGTAAAATACATTGTATTATAAACATTTAAATATAAATATTATCATCTATTTATATTAAGTAAAGACTTCAGTAAGGGTGAATATGTTAAATAACTGTGTGCTATAATCTTTTACTGAGGTTTTATATATGGTACATCCTACTTTACTATGATTTAATTGCTTGTCATCTATCTTTCATGTAAATATTAATTGCTTATATAATAAGTAGACATTTATATTATATTAAAATTCTGTATAGTCTACAATAGTACTATATCTGTTCAAACTAATATAAATATTGCTTATTACTGTTACAAATATTCTCTATATAATTCAATTTATGGAGCTCAGATGTTCTGGATTGTCAAGGTATAGACTTAGGTTTATCCATCAGATTAGGAATGATTTTCATTCCAAGGCTAGTGCGGATCTTAGTTTTGTTAACATTTATTCATTTAAATTTATTATTTCACAAAAACATTTTTAATATGCCTGACCAAAACATTACTTTATTGGTAAACACTCAAAGTATAAAACTGATAATTTCCTTTAAAAGCCCAGACATATACTTTATAGTTATCAGAGGAAGATGTTTATTAGTCACAATAAAACAAAAAATATATAGTCTAAATAACCTAAGATGGATTTAACTTTATTATCTTTAAGCACCAGTTGCTTAAACAATCCTAACAAGAGATCAAATCTACTGAAATATTTAAAACTGAACAAAGCACAAATTGTCTTCCTTCAAGAAATTTATTTCAAAACAAATGACAATTACAAATGGAATCCTAAGGAATATATGATATTGGCGCAATCCACTTATAAGACAAAGACAAAAGAGGTAACAGTTTTATGTTAACCCAGAAATCGTTTAAAAGTATGAAGATAAAGAAGGCATTATGGCATTAGTAGTAGTTAAATATAATAGAATATGGACCCTAGCCAATCCATACTGGTTCCCAGGCATTGGATCAGGAGCTGTTAAACACTTGGATTTTATTTCCAATAATTATAAGGGCAACTTAATATTAGGAGGAGATTTTAACTGTATATTTGATATTT